>NW_028151465.1:0-52542 GCF_964638095.1 Poromitra crassiceps
CCTCCTCAGCTCCAGGTGCCGCCCGCACCTCCTCAGCTCCAGGTGCTCCCTGCACCTCCTCCGCCCCAGGTGCTCCCTGCACCACCTCCTCCGCTGCAGGTGGTGCCCGCACCTCCTCAGCTCCAGGTGCTGCCTGCACCTCCTCAGCTCCAGGTGCTCCCTGCACCTCCTCAGCTGCAGGTGCACCCTGCACCTCCTCCACCCCAGGTGCTCCCTGCACCACCTCCTCCGCTGCAGGTGCCCCTCGCACTGCCAGTCCTGGTGGCCCCCGCAGCTCCAGTCCCGGTGCACCTGCACCTCCAGTCCCGGTGCCCCCTGCACCTCCATCTACCTAACCAGCTCAGTCCTCCTCTGACAACCTCACCTAACCAGCAACACCTGGGGCTCTGATTGGGCCTCTGCCAGCCGCACCTGGGCTCAATAAAGGACCGGTGATTAGGTGAAGCTCATGTACCCTGGACTGTTTCTTTATTCAAACGTGTGTGAAGAAGTCTCTCACAGGTCTATGTTTTCTGTGTTTCTTTATTCAAACGTGTGTGAAGAAGTCTCTCACAGGTCTATGTTTTCTGTGTTTCTTTATTCAAACGTGTGTGAAGAAGTCTCTCACAGGTCTATATTTTCTGTGTTTCTTTAGACACCAGCAGAGTACACCTCCCTGACTGGCATCAAGTCCACAGAGAGGCGTACTACCATCGTCCATGGCCTGCGTGATGTAAGTGCTCCCTGTTTTCTTAACACCATTTTCTTAACAAAAGTCTGTGTCCAGTCGTCCAGTATTTCTGTAGGCTATGTGAGCCGCATATCAAGACCAGCATCGATTTGGTTTTCATAGTTTAAATTAATGTGTAAGTGCAAAATGGAAGGACAGACTGACAGACAGACTGACGGACTGAGAAACTCACAGACAGATAGACAGACTGACAGATAGACTAAACCTTCGATCCATTTGACACTTGACAAGTCTTGTATTGTAATTGCTATGACTACCAGTTAGACAGACAGACAGACAGACATGAATACTGTATATCTAGTGTTCATTTGCTGCTTTTCAAATGAGCTGTGAGGTGAATGTGACTGAACTGTCATTGACTGTGTTTGTAAATGCAGCTCTACCCAAAGGCAGCGGAAGCCGGGGAGGAGGAAGCCATGGCGTTCCTCACCTTAATGGAGCAGATGATGGCTGTGGACGCCAAGCTGAGAGCCACGCCCAGCGACGCTCTGCAGTCCATCTTCATCACCATGGAGGACGCCACCAGCTCTTGGTAAGTGTGTGTGTGTCAGTGTGTGTGTTGTGTGAACACTGTTAACAGACAGTGGTTAGACAGGTGTTTGAGAGATGAAGTGAAGGATGATCAATTGATGGATTGATTGATGTATTGATTGATTGTCATACTTCTTGCAGGGAACATGACAGCGCTGATGACACTGTCCTGGCTGACACCAGCACTGTTCCAGCTGACACCAGCACTGTTCCAGCTGACGAGCCTTCCTGTCCCACTGAGACAGCTGAGGAGGCGTTGACCGCTGACCCAATCACTGAGGTCAAGAAAAAAAGTAAGATTCAAGGCCAAATGTGATCTGTTCAGGTTTCTGCTTCAAATTATATGTCCTAATGTTGAGAAGGGTGCTCGAGTCGTTTGACTAAATGTCAAATTGCTTTTCTTGCAGGGTTCAGACCTTTTAAGAAGTGGAGGCGAGTTGTCTCCAGGGTGAAGGCCCTGCTGTGTTGCCTTCCCCAGGATGATGTCTGAGCTGAGGCTGCACCTCCTCAGCTCCAGGTGCACACTGCACCTCCTCAGCTCCAGGTGCCGCCCGCACCTCCTTAGCTCCAGGTGCACACTGCACCTCCTCAGCTCCAGGTGCCGCCCGCACCTCCTCAGCTCCAGGTGCTCCCTGCACCTCCTCCGCCCCAGGTGCTCCCTGCACCACCTCCTCCGCTGCAGGTGGTGCCCGCACCTCCTCAGCTCCAGGTGCTGCCTGCACCTCCTCAGCTCCAGGTGCTCCCTGCACCTCCTCAGCTGCAGGTGCACCCTGCACCTCCTCCACCCCAGGTGCTCCCTGCACCACCTCCTCCGCTGCAGGTGCCCCTCGCACTGCCAGTCCTGGTGGCCCCCGCAGCTCCAGTCCCGGTGCACCTGCACCTCCAGTCCCGGTGCCCCCTGCACCTCCATCTACCTAACCAGCTCAGTCCTCCTCTGACAACCTCACCTAACCAGCAACACCTGGGGCTCTGATTGGGCCTCTGCCAGCCGCACCTGGGCTCAATAAAGGACCGGTGATTAGGTGAAGCTCATGTACCCTGGACTGTTTCTTTATTCAAACGTGTGTGAAGAAGTCTCTCACAGGTCTATGTTTTCTGTGTTTCTTTATTCAAACGTGTGTGAAGAAGTCTCTCACAGGTCTATGTTTTCTGTGTTTCTTTAGACACCAGCAGAGTACACCTCCCTGACTGGCATCAAGTCCACAGAGAGGCGTACTACCATCGTCCATGGCCTGCGTGATGTAAGTGCTCCCTGTTTTCTTAACACCATTTTCTTAACAAAAGTCTGTGTCCAGTCGTCCAGTATTTCTGTAGGCTATGTGAGCCGCATATCAAGACCAGCATCGATTTGGTTTTCATAGTTTAAATTAATGTGTAAGTGCAAAATGGAAGGACAGACTGACAGACAGACTGACGGACTGAGAAACTCACAGACAGATAGACAGACTGACAGATAGACTAAACCTTCGATCCATTTGACACTTGACAAGTCTTGTATTGTAATTGCTATGACTACCAGTTAGACAGACAGACAGACAGACATGAATACTGTATATCTAGTGTTCATTTGCTGCTTTTCAAATGAGCTGTGAGGTGAATGTGACTGAACTGTCATTGACTGTGTTTGTAAATGCAGCTCTACCCAAAGGCAGCGGAAGCCGGGGAGGAGGAAGCCATGGCGTTCCTCACCTTAATGGAGCAGATGATGGCTGTGGACGCCAAGCTGAGAGCCACGCCCAGCGACGCTCTGCAGTCCATCTTCATCACCATGGAGGACGCCACCAGCTCTTGGTAAGTGTGTGTGTGTCAGTGTGTGTGTTGTGTGAACACTGTTAACAGACAGTGGTTAGACAGGTGTTTGAGAGATGAAGTGAAGGATGATCAATTGATGGATTGATTGATGTATTGATTGATTGTCATACTTCTTGCAGGGAACATGACAGCGCTGATGACACTGTCCTGGCTGACACCAGCACTGTTCCAGCTGACACCAGCACTGTTCCAGCTGACGAGCCTTCCTGTCCCACTGAGACAGCTGAGGAGGCGTTGACCGCTGACCCAATCACTGAGGTCAAGAAAAAAAGTAAGATTCAAGGCCAAATGTGATCTGTTCAGGTTTCTGCTTCAAATTATATGTCCTAATGTTGAGAAGGGTGCTCGAGTCGTTTGACTAAATGTCAAATTGCTTTTCTTGCAGGGTTCAGACCTTTTAAGAAGTGGAGGCGAGTTGTCTCCAGGGTGAAGGCCCTGCTGTGTTGCCTTCCCCAGGATGATGTCTGAGCTGAGGCTGCACCTCCTCAGCTCCAGGTGCACACTGCACCTCCTCAGCTCCAGGTGCCGCCCGCACCTCCTCAGCTCCAGGTGCACACTGCACCTCCTCAGCTCCAGGTGCCGCCCGCACCTCCTCAGCTCCAGGTGCTCCCTGCACCTCCTCCGCCCCAGGTGCTCCCTGCACCACCTCCTCCGCTGCAGGTGGTGCCCGCACCTCCTCAGCTCCAGGTGCTGCCTGCACCTCCTCAGCTCCAGGTGCTCCCTGCACCTCCTCAGCTGCAGGTGCACCCTGCACCTCCTCCACCCCAGGTGCTCCCTGCACCACCTCCTCCGCTGCAGGTGCCCCTCGCACTGCCAGTCCTGGTGGCCCCCGCAGCTCCAGTCCCGGTGCACCTGCACCTCCAGTCCCGGTGCCCCCTGCACCTCCATCTACCTAACCAGCTCAGTCCTCCTCTGACAACCTCACCTAACCAGCAACACCTGGGGCTCTGATTGGGCCTCTGCCAGCCGCACCTGGGCTCAATAAAGGACCGGTGATTAGGTGAAGCTCATGTACCCTGGACTGTTTCTTTATTCAAACGTGTGTGAAGAAGTCTCTCACAGGTCTATGTTTTCTGTGTTTCTTTATTCAAACGTGTGTGAAGAAGTCTCTCACAGGTCTATGTTTTCTGTGTTTCTTTAGACACCAGCAGAGTACACCTCCCTGACTGGCATCAAGTCCACAGAGAGGCGTACTACCATCGTCCATGGCCTGCGTGATGTAAGTGCTCCCTGTTTTCTTAACACCATTTTCTTAACAAAAGTCTGTGTCCAGTCGTCCAGTATTTCTGTAGGCTATGTGAGCCGCATATCAAGACCAGCATCGATTTGGTTTTCATAGTTTAAATTAATGTGTAAGTGCAAAATGGAAGGACAGACTGACAGACAGACTGACGGACTGAGAAACTCACAGACAGATAGACAGACTGACAGATAGACTAAACCTTCGATCCATTTGACACTTGACAAGTCTTGTATTGTAATTGCTATGACTACCAGTTAGACAGACAGACAGACAGACATGAATACTGTATATCTAGTGTTCATTTGCTGCTTTTCAAATGAGCTGTGAGGTGAATGTGACTGAACTGTCATTGACTGTGTTTGTAAATGCAGCTCTACCCAAAGGCAGCGGAAGCCGGGGAGGAGGAAGCCATGGCGTTCCTCACCTTAATGGAGCAGATGATGGCTGTGGACGCCAAGCTGAGAGCCACGCCCAGCGACGCTCTGCAGTCCATCTTCATCACCATGGAGGACGCCACCAGCTCTTGGTAAGTGTGTGTGTGTCAGTGTGTGTGTTGTGTGAACACTGTTAACAGACAGTGGTTAGACAGGTGTTTGAGAGATGAAGTGAAGGATGATCAATTGATGGATTGATTGATGTATTGATTGATTGTCATACTTCTTGCAGGGAACATGACAGCGCTGATGACACTGTCCTGGCTGACACCAGCACTGTTCCAGCTGACACCAGCACTGTTCCAGCTGACGAGCCTTCCTGTCCCACTGAGACAGCTGAGGAGGCGTTGACCGCTGACCCAATCACTGAGGTCAAGAAAAAAAGTAAGATTCAAGGCCAAATGTGATCTGTTCAGGTTTCTGCTTCAAATTATATGTCCTAATGTTGAGAAGGGTGCTCGAGTCGTTTGACTAAATGTCAAATTGCTTTTCTTGCAGGGTTCAGACCTTTTAAGAAGTGGAGGCGAGTTGTCTCCAGGGTGAAGGCCCTGCTGTGTTGCCTTCCCCAGGATGATGTCTGAGCTGAGGCTGCACCTCCTCAGCTCCAGGTGCACACTGCACCTCCTCAGCTCCAGGTGCCGCCCGCACCTCCTCAGCTCCAGGTGCACACTGCACCTCCTCAGCTCCAGGTGCCGCCCGCACCTCCTCAGCTCCAGGTGCTCCCTGCACCTCCTCCGCCCCAGGTGCTCCCTGCACCACCTCCTCCGCTGCAGGTGGTGCCCGCACCTCCTCAGCTCCAGGTGCTGCCTGCACCTCCTCAGCTCCAGGTGCTCCCTGCACCTCCTCAGCTGCAGGTGCACCCTGCACCTCCTCCACCCCAGGTGCTCCCTGCACCACCTCCTCCGCTGCAGGTGCCCCTCGCACTGCCAGTCCTGGTGGCCCCCGCAGCTCCAGTCCCGGTGCACCTGCACCTCCAGTCCCGGTGCCCCCTGCACCTCCATCTACCTAACCAGCTCAGTCCTCCTCTGACAACCTCACCTAACCAGCAACACCTGGGGCTCTGATTGGGCCTCTGCCAGCCGCACCTGGGCTCAATAAAGGACCGGTGATTAGGTGAAGCTCATGTACCCTGGACTGTTTCTTTATTCAAACGTGTGTGAAGAAGTCTCTCACAGGTCTATGTTTTCTGTGTTTCTTTATTCAAACGTGTGTGAAGAAGTCTCTCACAGGTCTATGTTTTCTGTGTTTCTTTAGACACCAGCAGAGTACACCTCCCTGACTGGCATCAAGTCCACAGAGAGGCGTACTACCATCGTCCATGGCCTGCGTGATGTAAGTGCTCCCTGTTTTCTTAACACCATTTTCTTAACAAAAGTCTGTGTCCAGTCGTCCAGTATTTCTGTAGGCTATGTGAGCCGCATATCAAGACCAGCATCGATTTGGTTTTCATAGTTTAAATTAATGTGTAAGTGCAAAATGGAAGGACAGACTGACAGACAGACTGACGGACTGAGAAACTCACAGACAGATAGACAGACTGACAGATAGACTAAACCTTCGATCCATTTGACACTTGACAAGTCTTGTATTGTAATTGCTATGACTACCAGTTAGACAGACAGACAGACAGACATGAATACTGTATATCTAGTGTTCATTTGCTGCTTTTCAAATGAGCTGTGAGGTGAATGTGACTGAACTGTCATTGACTGTGTTTGTAAATGCAGCTCTACCCAAAGGCAGCGGAAGCCGGGGAGGAGGAAGCCATGGCGTTCCTCACCTTAATGGAGCAGATGATGGCTGTGGACGCCAAGCTGAGAGCCACGCCCAGCGACGCTCTGCAGTCCATCTTCATCACCATGGAGGACGCCACCAGCTCTTGGTAAGTGTGTGTGTGTCAGTGTGTGTGTTGTGTGAACACTGTTAACAGACAGTGGTTAGACAGGTGTTTGAGAGATGAAGTGAAGGATGATCAATTGATGGATTGATTGATGTATTGATTGATTGTCATACTTCTTGCAGGGAACATGACAGCGCTGATGACACTGTCCTGGCTGACACCAGCACTGTTCCAGCTGACACCAGCACTGTTCCAGCTGACGAGCCTTCCTGTCCCACTGAGACAGCTGAGGAGGCGTTGACCGCTGACCCAATCACTGAGGTCAAGAAAAAAAGTAAGATTCAAGGCCAAATGTGATCTGTTCAGGTTTCTGCTTCAAATTATATGTCCTAATGCTCGAGTCGTTTGACTAAATGTCAAATTGCTTTTCTTGCAGGGTTCAGACCTTTTAAGAAGTGGAGGCGAGTTGTCTCCAGGGTGAAGGCCCTGCTGTGTTGCCTTCCCCAGGATGATGTCTGAGCTGAGGCTGCACCTCCTCAGCTCCAGGTGCACACTGCACCTCCTCAGCTCCAGGTGCCGCCCGCACCTCCTCAGCTCCAGGTGCACACTGCACCTCCTCAGCTCCAGGTGCCGCCCGCACCTCCTCAGCTCCAGGTGCTCCCTGCACCTCCTCCGCCCCAGGTGCTCCCTGCACCACCTCCTCCGCTGCAGGTGGTGCCCGCACCTCCTCAGCTCCAGGTGCTGCCTGCACCTCCTCAGCTCCAGGTGCTCCCTGCACCTCCTCAGCTGCAGGTGCACCCTGCACCTCCTCCACCCCAGGTGCTCCCTGCACCACCTCCTCCGCTGCAGGTGCCCCTCGCACTGCCAGTCCTGGTGGCCCCCGCAGCTCCAGTCCCGGTGCACCTGCACCTCCAGTCCCGGTGCCCCCTGCACCTCCATCTACCTAACCAGCTCAGTCCTCCTCTGACAACCTCACCTAACCAGCAACACCTGGGGCTCTGATTGGGCCTCTGCCAGCCGCACCTGGGCTCAATAAAGGACCGGTGATTAGGTGAAGCTCATGTACCCTGGACTGTTTCTTTATTCAAACGTGTGTGAAGAAGTCTCTCACAGGTCTATGTTTTCTGTGTTTCTTTATTCAAACGTGTGTGAAGAAGTCTCTCACAGGTCTATATTTTCTGTGTTTCTTTAGACACCAGCAGAGTACACCTCCCTGACTGGCATCAAGTCCACAGAGAGGCGTACTACCATCGTCCATGGCCTGCGTGATGTAAGTGCTCCCTGTTTTCTTAACACCATTTTCTTAACAAAAGTCTGTGTCCAGTCGTCCAGTATTTCTGTAGGCTATGTGAGCCGCATATCAAGACCAGCATCGATTTGGTTTTCATAGTTTAAATTAATGTGTAAGTGCAAAATGGAAGGACAGACTGACAGACAGACTGACGGACTGAGAAACTCACAGACAGATAGACAGACTGACAGATAGACTAAACCTTCGATCCATTTGACACTTGACAAGTCTTGTATTGTAATTGCTATGACTACCAGTTAGACAGACAGACAGACAGACATGAATACTGTATATCTAGTGTTCATTTGCTGCTTTTCAAATGAGCTGTGAGGTGAATGTGACTGAACTGTCATTGACTGTGTTTGTAAATGCAGCTCTACCCAAAGGCAGCGGAAGCCGGGGAGGAGGAAGCCATGGCGTTCCTCACCTTAATGGAGCAGATGATGGCTGTGGACGCCAAGCTGAGAGCCACGCCCAGCGACGCTCTGCAGTCCATCTTCATCACCATGGAGGACGCCACCAGCTCTTGGTAAGTGTGTGTGTGTCAGTGTGTGTGTTGTGTGAACACTGTTAACAGACAGTGGTTAGACAGGTGTTTGAGAGATGAAGTGAAGGATGATCAATTGATGGATTGATTGATGTATTGATTGATTGTCATACTTCTTGCAGGGAACATGACAGCGCTGATGACACTGTCCTGGCTGACACCAGCACTGTTCCAGCTGACACCAGCACTGTTCCAGCTGACGAGCCTTCCTGTCCCACTGAGACAGCTGAGGAGGCGTTGACCGCTGACCCAATCACTGAGGTCAAGAAAAAAAGTAAGATTCAAGGCCAAATGTGATCTGTTCAGGTTTCTGCTTCAAATTATATGTCCTAATGTTGAGAAGGGTGCTCGAGTCGTTTGACTAAATGTCAAATTGCTTTTCTTGCAGGGTTCAGACCTTTTAAGAAGTGGAGGCGAGTTGTCTCCAGGGTGAAGGCCCTGCTGTGTTGCCTTCCCCAGGATGATGTCTGAGCTGAGGCTGCACCTCCTCAGCTCCAGGTGCACACTGCACCTCCTCAGCTCCAGGTGCCGCCCGCACCTCCTCAGCTCCAGGTGCACACTGCACCTCCTCAGCTCCAGGTGCCGCCCGCACCTCCTCAGCTCCAGGTGCTCCCTGCACCTCCTCCGCCCCAGGTGCTCCCTGCACCACCTCCTCCGCTGCAGGTGGTGCCCGCACCTCCTCAGCTCCAGGTGCTGCCTGCACCTCCTCAGCTCCAGGTGCTCCCTGCACCTCCTCAGCTGCAGGTGCACCCTGCACCTCCTCCACCCCAGGTGCTCCCTGCACCACCTCCTCCGCTGCAGGTGCCCCTCGCACTGCCAGTCCTGGTGGCCCCCGCAGCTCCAGTCCCGGTGCACCTGCACCTCCAGTCCCGGTGCCCCCTGCACCTCCATCTACCTAACCAGCTCAGTCCTCCTCTGACAACCTCACCTAACCAGCAACACCTGGGGCTCTGATTGGGCCTCTGCCAGCCGCACCTGGGCTCAATAAAGGACCGGTGATTAGGTGAAGCTCATGTACCCTGGACTGTTTCTTTATTCAAACGTGTGTGAAGAAGTCTCTCACAGGTCTATGTTTTCTGTGTTTCTTTATTCAAACGTGTGTGAAGAAGTCTCTCACAGGTCTATATTTTCTGTGTTTCTTTAGACACCAGCAGAGTACACCTCCCTGACTGGCATCAAGTCCACAGAGAGGCGTACTACCATCGTCCATGGCCTGCGTGATGTAAGTGCTCCCTGTTTTCTTAACACCATTTTCTTAACAAAAGTCTGTGTCCAGTCGTCCAGTATTTCTGTAGGCTATGTGAGCCGCATATCAAGACCAGCATCGATTTGGTTTTCATAGTTTAAATTAATGTGTAAGTGCAAAATGGAAGGACAGACTGACAGACAGACTGACGGACTGAGAAACTCACAGACAGATAGACAGACTGACAGATAGACTAAACCTTCGATCCATTTGACACTTGACAAGTCTTGTATTGTAATTGCTATGACTACCAGTTAGACAGACAGACAGACAGACATGAATACTGTATATCTAGTGTTCATTTGCTGCTTTTCAAATGAGCTGTGAGGTGAATGTGACTGAACTGTCATTGACTGTGTTTGTAAATGCAGCTCTACCCAAAGGCAGCGGAAGCCGGGGAGGAGGAAGCCATGGCGTTCCTCACCTTAATGGAGCAGATGATGGCTGTGGACGCCAAGCTGAGAGCCACGCCCAGCGACGCTCTGCAGTCCATCTTCATCACCATGGAGGACGCCACCAGCTCTTGGTAAGTGTGTGTGTGTCAGTGTGTGTGTTGTGTGAACACTGTTAACAGACAGTGGTTAGACAGGTGTTTGAGAGATGAAGTGAAGGATGATCAATTGATGGATTGATTGATGTATTGATTGATTGTCATACTTCTTGCAGGGAACATGACAGCGCTGATGACACTGTCCTGGCTGACACCAGCACTGTTCCAGCTGACACCAGCACTGTTCCAGCTGACGAGCCTTCCTGTCCCACTGAGACAGCTGAGGAGGCGTTGACCGCTGACCCAATCACTGAGGTCAAGAAAAAAAGTAAGATTCAAGGCCAAATGTGATCTGTTCAGGTTTCTGCTTCAAATTATATGTCCTAATGTTGAGAAGGGTGCTCGAGTCGTTTGACTAAATGTCAAATTGCTTTTCTTGCAGGGTTCAGACCTTTTAAGAAGTGGAGGCGAGTTGTCTCCAGGGTGAAGGCCCTGCTGTGTTGCCTTCCCCAGGATGATGTCTGAGCTGAGGCTGCACCTCCTCAGCTCCAGGTGCACACTGCACCTCCTCAGCTCCAGGTGCCGCCCGCACCTCCTCAGCTCCAGGTGCACACTGCACCTCCTCAGCTCCAGGTGCCGCCCGCACCTCCTCAGCTCCAGGTGCTCCCTGCACCTCCTCCGCCCCAGGTGCTCCCTGCACCACCTCCTCCGCTGCAGGTGGTGCCCGCACCTCCTCAGCTCCAGGTGCTGCCTGCACCTCCTCAGCTCCAGGTGCTCCCTGCACCTCCTCAGCTGCAGGTGCACCCTGCACCTCCTCCACCCCAGGTGCTCCCTGCACCACCTCCTCCGCTGCAGGTGCCCCTCGCACTGCCAGTCCTGGTGGCCCCCGCAGCTCCAGTCCCGGTGCACCTGCACCTCCAGTCCCGGTGCCCCCTGCACCTCCATCTACCTAACCAGCTCAGTCCTCCTCTGACAACCTCACCTAACCAGCAACACCTGGGGCTCTGATTGGGCCTCTGCCAGCCGCACCTGGGCTCAATAAAGGACCGGTGATTAGGTGAAGCTCATGTACCCTGGACTGTTTCTTTATTCAAACGTGTGTGAAGAAGTCTCTCACAGGTCTATGTTTTCTGTGTTTCTTTATTCAAACGTGTGTGAAGAAGTCTCTCACAGGTCTATATTTTCTGTGTTTCTTTAGACACCAGCAGAGTACACCTCCCTGACTGGCATCAAGTCCACAGAGAGGCGTACTACCATCGTCCATGGCCTGCGTGATGTAAGTGCTCCCTGTTTTCTTAACACCATTTTCTTAACAAAAGTCTGTGTCCAGTCGTCCAGTATTTCTGTAGGCTATGTGAGCCGCATATCAAGACCAGCATCGATTTGGTTTTCATAGTTTAAATTAATGTGTAAGTGCAAAATGGAAGGACAGACTGACAGACAGACTGACGGACTGAGAAACTCACAGACAGATAGACAGACTGACAGATAGACTAAACCTTCGATCCATTTGACACTTGACAAGTCTTGTATTGTAATTGCTATGACTACCAGTTAGACAGACAGACAGACAGACATGAATACTGTATATCTAGTGTTCATTTGCTGCTTTTCAAATGAGCTGTGAGGTGAATGTGACTGAACTGTCATTGACTGTGTTTGTAAATGCAGCTCTACCCAAAGGCAGCGGAAGCCGGGGAGGAGGAAGCCATGGCGTTCCTCACCTTAATGGAGCAGATGATGGCTGTGGACGCCAAGCTGAGAGCCACGCCCAGCGACGCTCTGCAGTCCATCTTCATCACCATGGAGGACGCCACCAGCTCTTGGTAAGTGTGTGTGTGTCAGTGTGTGTGTTGTGTGAACACTGTTAACAGACAGTGGTTAGACAGGTGTTTGAGAGATGAAGTGAAGGATGATCAATTGATGGATTGATTGATGTATTGATTGATTGTCATACTTCTTGCAGGGAACATGACAGCGCTGATGACACTGTCCTGGCTGACACCAGCACTGTTCCAGCTGACACCAGCACTGTTCCAGCTGACGAGCCTTCCTGTCCCACTGAGACAGCTGAGGAGGCGTTGACCGCTGACCCAATCACTGAGGTCAAGAAAAAAAGTAAGATTCAAGGCCAAATGTGATCTGTTCAGGTTTCTGCTTCAAATTATATGTCCTAATGTTGAGAAGGGTGCTCGAGTCGTTTGACTAAATGTCAAATTGCTTTTCTTGCAGGGTTCAGACCTTTTAAGAAGTGGAGGCGAGTTGTCTCCAGGGTGAAGGCCCTGCTGTGTTGCCTTCCCCAGGATGATGTCTGAGCTGAGGCTGCACCTCCTCAGCTCCAGGTGCACACTGCACCTCCTCAGCTCCAGGTGCCGCCCGCACCTCCTCAGCTCCAGGTGCACACTGCACCTCCTCAGCTCCAGGTGCCGCCCGCACCTCCTCAGCTCCAGGTGCTCCCTGCACCTCCTCCGCCCCAGGTGCTCCCTGCACCACCTCCTCCGCTGCAGGTGGTGCCCGCACCTCCTCAGCTCCAGGTGCTGCCTGCACCTCCTCAGCTCCAGGTGCTCCCTGCACCTCCTCAGCTGCAGGTGCACCCTGCACCTCCTCCACCCCAGGTGCTCCCTGCACCACCTCCTCCGCTGCAGGTGCCCCTCGCACTGCCAGTCCTGGTGGCCCCCGCAGCTCCAGTCCCGGTGCACCTGCACCTCCAGTCCCGGTGCCCCCTGCACCTCCATCTACCTAACCAGCTCAGTCCTCCTCTGACAACCTCACCTAACCAGCAACACCTGGGGCTCTGATTGGGCCTCTGCCAGCCGCACCTGGGCTCAATAAAGGACCGGTGATTAGGTGAAGCTCATGTACCCTGGACTGTTTCTTTATTCAAACGTGTGTGAAGAAGTCTCTCACAGGTCTATGTTTTCTGTGTTTCTTTATTCAAACGTGTGTGAAGAAGTCTCTCACAGGTCTATATTTTCTGTGTTTCTTTAGACACCAGCAGAGTACACCTCCCTGACTGGCATCAAGTCCACAGAGAGGCGTACTACCATCGTCCATGGCCTGCGTGATGTAAGTGCTCCCTGTTTTCTTAACACCATTTTCTTAACAAAAGTCTGTGTCCAGTCGTCCAGTATTTCTGTAGGCTATGTGAGCCGCATATCAAGACCAGCATCGATTTGGTTTTCATAGTTTAAATTAATGTGTAAGTGCAAAATGGAAGGACAGACTGACAGACAGACTGACGGACTGAGAAACTCACAGACAGATAGACAGACTGACAGATAGACTAAACCTTCGATCCATTTGACACTTGACAAGTCTTGTATTGTAATTGCTATGACTACCAGTTAGACAGACAGACAGACAGACATGAATACTGTATATCTAGTGTTCATTTGCTGCTTTTCAAATGAGCTGTGAGGTGAATGTGACTGAACTGTCATTGACTGTGTTTGTAAATGCAGCTCTACCCAAAGGCAGCGGAAGCCGGGGAGGAGGAAGCCATGGCGTTCCTCACCTTAATGGAGCAGATGATGGCTGTGGACGCCAAGCTGAGAGCCACGCCCAGCGACGCTCTGCAGTCCATCTTCATCACCATGGAGGACGCCACCAGCTCTTGGTAAGTGTGTGTGTGTCAGTGTGTGTGTTGTGTGAACACTGTTAACAGACAGTGGTTAGACAGGTGTTTGAGAGATGAAGTGAAGGATGATCAATTGATGGATTGATTGATGTATTGATTGATTGTCATACTTCTTGCAGGGAACATGACAGCGCTGATGACACTGTCCTGGCTGACACCAGCACTGTTCCAGCTGACACCAGCACTGTTCCAGCTGACGAGCCTTCCTGTCCCACTGAGACAGCTGAGGAGGCGTTGACCGCTGACCCAATCACTGAGGTCAAGAAAAAAAGTAAGATTCAAGGCCAAATGTGATCTGTTCAGGTTTCTGCTTCAAATTATATGTCCTAATGTTGAGAAGGGTGCTCGAGTCGTTTGACTAAATGTCAAATTGCTTTTCTTGCAGGGTTCAGACCTTTTAAGAAGTGGAGGCGAGTTGTCTCCAGGGTGAAGGCCCTGCTGTGTTGCCTTCCCCAGGATGATGTCTGAGCTGAGGCTGCACCTCCTCAGCTCCAGGTGCACACTGCACCTCCTCAGCTCCAGGTGCCGCCCGCACCTCCTCAGCTCCAGGTGCACACTGCACCTCCTCAGCTCCAGGTGCCGCCCGCACCTCCTCAGCTCCAGGTGCTCCCTGCACCTCCTCCGCCCCAGGTGCTCCCTGCACCACCTCCTCCGCTGCAGGTGGTGCCCGCACCTCCTCAGCTCCAGGTGCTGCCTGCACCTCCTCAGCTCCAGGTGCTCCCTGCACCTCCTCAGCTGCAGGTGCACCCTGCACCTCCTCCACCCCAGGTGCTCCCTGCACCACCTCCTCCGCTGCAGGTGCCCCTCGCACTGCCAGTCCTGGTGGCCCCCGCAGCTCCAGTCCCGGTGCACCTGCACCTCCAGTCCCGGTGCCCCCTGCACCTCCATCTACCTAACCAGCTCAGTCCTCCTCTGACAACCTCACCTAACCAGCAACACCTGGGGCTCTGATTGGGCCTCTGCCAGCCGCACCTGGGCTCAATAAAGGACCGGTGATTAGGTGAAGCTCATGTACCCTGGACTGTTTCTTTATTCAAACGTGTGTGAAGAAGTCTCTCACAGGTCTATGTTTTCTGTGTTTCTTTATTCAAACGTGTGTGAAGAAGTCTCTCACAGGTCTATATTTTCTGTGTTTCTTTAGACACCAGCAGAGTACACCTCCCTGACTGGCATCAAGTCCACAGAGAGGCGTACTACCATCGTCCATGGCCTGCGTGATGTAAGTGCTCCCTGTTTTCTTAACACCATTTTCTTAACAAAAGTCTGTGTCCAGTCGTCCAGTATTTCTGTAGGCTATGTGAGCCGCATATCAAGACCAGCATCGATTTGGTTTTCATAGTTTAAATTAATGTGTAAGTGCAAAATGGAAGGACAGACTGACAGACAGACTGACGGACTGAGAAACTCACAGACAGATAGACAGACTGACAGATAGACTAAACCTTCGATCCATTTGACACTTGACAAGTCTTGTATTGTAATTGCTATGACTACCAGTTAGACAGACAGACAGACAGACATGAATACTGTATATCTAGTGTTCATTTGCTGCTTTTCAAATGAGCTGTGAGGTGAATGTGACTGAACTGTCATTGACTGTGTTTGTAAATGCAGCTCTACCCAAAGGCAGCGGAAGCCGGGGAGGAGGAAGCCATGGCGTTCCTCACCTTAATGGAGCAGATGATGGCTGTGGACGCCAAGCTGAGAGCCACGCCCAGCGACGCTCTGCAGTCCATCTTCATCACCATGGAGGACGCCACCAGCTCTTGGTAAGTGTGTGTGTGTCAGTGTGTGTGTTGTGTGAACACTGTTAACAGACAGTGGTTAGACAGGTGTTTGAGAGATGAAGTGAAGGATGATCAATTGATGGATTGATTGATGTATTGATTGATTGTCATACTTCTTGCAGGGAACATGACAGCGCTGATGACACTGTCCTGGCTGACACCAGCACTGTTCCAGCTGACACCAGCACTGTTCCAGCTGACGAGCCTTCCTGTCCCACTGAGACAGCTGAGGAGGCGTTGACCGCTGACCCAATCACTGAGGTCAAGAAAAAAAGTAAGATTCAAGGCCAAATGTGATCTGTTCAGGTTTCTGCTTCAAATTATATGTCCTAATGTTGAGAAGGGTGCTCGAGTCGTTTGACTAAATGTCAAATTGCTTTTCTTGCAGGGTTCAGACCTTTTAAGAAGTGGAGGCGAGTTGTCTCCAGGGTGAAGGCCCTGCTGTGTTGCCTTCCCCAGGATGATGTCTGAGCTGAGGCTGCACCTCCTCAGCTCCAGGTGCACACTGCACCTCCTCAGCTCCAGGTGCCGCCCGCACCTCCTCAGCTCCAGGTGCACACTGCACCTCCTCAGCTCCAGGTGCCGCCCGCACCTCCTCAGCTCCAGGTGCTCCCTGCACCTCCTCCGCCCCAGGTGCTCCCTGCACCACCTCCTCCGCTGCAGGTGGTGCCCGCACCTCCTCAGCTCCAGGTGCTGCCTGCACCTCCTCAGCTCCAGGTGCTCCCTGCACCTCCTCAGCTGCAGGTGCACCCTGCACCTCCTCCACCCCAGGTGCTCCCTGCACCACCTCCTCCGCTGCAGGTGCCCCTCGCACTGCCAGTCCTGGTGGCCCCCGCAGCTCCAGTCCCGGTGCACCTGCACCTCCAGTCCCGGTGCCCCCTGCACCTCCATCTACCTAACCAGCTCAGTCCTCCTCTGACAACCTCACCTAACCAGCAACACCTGGGGCTCTGATTGGGCCTCTGCCAGCCGCACCTGGGCTCAATAAAGGACCGGTGATTAGATGAAGCTCATGTACCCTGGACTGTTTCTTTATTCAAACGTGTGTGAAGAAGTCTCTCACAGGTCTATGTTTTCTCTGTTTCTTTATTCAAACGTGTGTGAAGAAGTCTCTCACAGGTCTATGTTTTCTGTGTTTCTTTATTCAAACGTGTGTGAAGAAGTCTCTCACAGGTCTATATTTTCTGTGTTTCTTTAGACACCAGCAGAGTACACCTCCCTGACTGGCATCAAGTCCACAGAGAGGCGTACTACCATCGTCCATGGCCTGCGTGATGTAAGTGCTCCCTGTTTTCTTAACACCATTTTCTTAACAAAAGTCTGTGTCCAGTCGTCCAGTATTTCTGTAGGCTATGTGAGCCGCATATCAAGACCAGCATCGATTTGGTTTTCATAGTTTAAATTAATGTGTAAGTGCAAAATGGAAGGACAGACTGACAGACAGACTGACGGACTGAGAAACTCACAGACAGATAGACAGACTGACAGATAGACTAAACCTTCGATCCATTTGACACTTGACAAGTCTTGTATTGTAATTGCTATGACTACCAGTTAGACAGACAGACAGACAGACATGAATACTGTATATCTAGTGTTCATTTGCTGCTTTTCAAATGAGCTGTGAGGTGAATGTGACTGAACTGTCATTGACTGTGTTTGTAAATGCAGCTCTACCCAAAGGCAGCGGAAGCCGGGGAGGAGGAAGCCATGGCGTTCCTCACCTTAATGGAGCAGATGATGGCTGTGGACGCCAAGCTGAGAGCCACGCCCAGCGACGCTCTGCAGTCCATCTTCATCACCATGGAGGACGCCACCAGCTCTTGGTAAGTGTGTGTGTGTCAGTGTGTGTGTTGTGTGAACACTGTTAACAGACAGTGGTTAGACAGGTGTTTGAGAGATGAAGTGAAGGATGATCAATTGATGGATTGATTGATGTATTGATTGATTGTCATACTTCTTGCAGGGAACATGACAGCGCTGATGACACTGTCCTGGCTGACACCAGCACTGTTCCAGCTGACACCAGCACTGTTCCAGCTGACGAGCCTTCCTGTCCCACTGAGACAGCTGAGGAGGCGTTGACCGCTGACCCAATCACTGAGGTCAAGAAAAAAAGTAAGATTCAAGGCCAAATGTGATCTGTTCAGGTTTCTGCTTCAAATTATATGTCCTAATGTTGAGAAGGGTGCTCGAGTCGTTTGACTAAATGTCAAATTGCTTTTCTTGCAGGGTTCAGACCTTTTAAGAAGTGGAGGCGAGTTGTCTCCAGGGTGAAGGCCCTGCTGTGTTGCCTTCCCCAGGATGATGTCTGAGCTGAGGCTGCACCTCCTCAGCTCCAGGTGCACACTGCACCTCCTCAGCTCCAGGTGCCGCCCGCACCTCCTCAGCTCCAGGTGCACACTGCACCTCCTCAGCTCCAGGTGCCGCCCGCACCTCCTCAGCTCCAGGTGCTCCCTGCACCTCCTCCGCCCCAGGTGCTCCCTGCACCACCTCCTCCGCTGCAGGTGGTGCCCGCACCTCCTCAGCTCCAGGTGCTGCCTGCACCTCCTCAGCTCCAGGTGCTCCCTGCACCTCCTCAGCTGCAGGTGCACCCTGCACCTCCTCCACCCCAGGTGCTCCCTGCACCACCTCCTCCGCTGCAGGTGCCCCTCGCACTGCCAGTCCTGGTGGCCCCCGCAGCTCCAGTCCCGGTGCCCCCTGCACCTCCATCTACCTAACCAGCTCAGTCCTCCTCTGACAACCTCACCTAACCAGCAACACCTGGGGCTCTGATTGGGCCTCTGCCAGCCGCACCTGGGCTCAATAAAGGACCGGTGATTAGGTGAAGCTCATGTACCCTGGACTGTTTCTTTATTCAAACGTGTGTGAAGAAGTCTCTCACAGGTCTATGTTTTCTGTGTTTCTTTATTCAAACGTGTGTGAAGAAGTCTCTCACAGGTCTATATTTTCTGTGTTTCTTTAGACACCAGCAGAGTACACCTCCCTGACTGGCATCAAGTCCACAGAGAGGCGTACTACCATCGTCCATGGCCTGCGTGATGTAAGTGCTCCCTGTTTTCTTAACACCATTTTCTTAACAAAAGTCTGTGTCCAGTCGTCCAGTATTTCTGTAGGCTATGTGAGCCGCATATCAAGACCAGCATCGATTTGGTTTTCATAGTTTAAATTAATGTGTAAGTGCAAAATGGAAGGACAGACTGACAGACAGACTGACGGACTGAGAAACTCACAGACAGATAGACAGACTGACAGATAGACTAAACCTTCGATCCATTTGACACTTGACAAGTCTTGTATTGTAATTGCTATGACTACCAGTTAGACAGACAGACAGACAGACATGAATACTGTATATCTAGTGTTCATTTGCTGCTTTTCAAATGAGCTGTGAGGTGAATGTGACTGAACTGTCATTGACTGTGTTTGTAAATGCAGCTCTACCCAAAGGCAGCGGAAGCCGGGGAGGAGGAAGCCATGGCGTTCCTCACCTTAATGGAGCAGATGATGGCTGTGGACGCCAAGCTGAGAGCCACGCCCAGCGACGCTCTGCAGTCCATCTTCATCACCATGGAGGACGCCACCAGCTCTTGGTAAGTGTGTGTGTGTCAGTGTGTGTGTTGTGTGAACACTGTTAACAGACAGTGGTTAGACAGGTGTTTGAGAGATGAAGTGAAGGATGATCAATTGATGGATTGATTGATGTATTGATTGATTGTCATACTTCTTGCAGGGAACATGACAGCGCTGATGACACTGTCCTGGCTGACACCAGCACTGTTCCAGCTGACACCAGCACTGTTCCAGCTGACGAGCCTTCCTGTCCCACTGAGACAGCTGAGGAGGCGTTGACCGCTGACCCAATCACTGAGGTCAAGAAAAAAAGTAAGATTCAAGGCCAAATGTGATCTGTTCAGGTTTCTGCTTCAAATTATATGTCCTAATGTTGAGAAGGGTGCTCGAGTCGTTTGACTAAATGTCAAATTGCTTTTCTTGCAGGGTTCAGACCTTTTAAGAAGTGGAGGCGAGTTGTCTCCAGGGTGAAGGCCCTGCTGTGTTGCCTTCCCCAGGATGATGTCTGAGCTGAGGCTGCACCTCCTCAGCTCCAGGTGCACACTGCACCTCCTCAGCTCCAGGTGCCGCCCGCACCTCCTCAGCTCCAGGTGCACACTGCACCTCCTCAGCTCCAGGTGCCGCCCGCACCTCCTCAGCTCCAGGTGCTCCCTGCACCTCCTCCGCCCCAGGTGCTCCCTGCACCACCTCCTCCGCTGCAGGTGGTGCCCGCACCTCCTCAGCTCCAGGTGCTGCCTGCACCTCCTCAGCTCCAGGTGCTCCCTGCACCTCCTCAGCTGCAGGTGCACCCTGCACCTCCTCCACCCCAGGTGCTCCCTGCACCACCTCCTCCGCTGCAGGTGCCCCTCGCACTGCCAGTCCTGGTGGCCCCCGCAGCTCCAGTCCCGGTGCACCTGCACCTCCAGTCCCGGTGCCCCCTGCACCTCCATCTACCTAACCAGCTCAGTCCTCCTCTGACAACCTCACCTAACCAGCAACACCTGGGGCTCTGATTGGGCCTCTGCCAGCCGCACCTGGGCTCAATAAAGGACCGGTGATTAGGTGAAGCTCATGTACCCTGGACTGTTTCTTTATTCAAACGTGTGTGAAGAAGTCTCTCACAGGTCTATGTTTTCTGTGTTTCTTTATTCAAACGTGTGTGAAGAAGTCTCTCACAGGTCTATATTTTCTGTGTTTCTTTAGACACCAGCAGAGTACACCTCCCTGACTGGCATCAAGTCCACAGAGAGGCGTACTACCATCGTCCATGGCCTGCGTGATGTAAGTGCTCCCTGTTTTCTTAACACCATTTTCTTAACAAAAGTCTGTGTCCAGTCGTCCAGTATTTCTGTAGGCTATGTGAGCCGCATATCAAGACCAGCATCGATTTGGTTTTCATAGTTTAAATTAATGTGTAAGTGCAAAATGGAAGGACAGACTGACAGACAGACTGACGGACTGAGAAACTCACAGACAGATAGACAGACTGACAGATAGACTAAACCTTCGATCCATTTGACACTTGACAAGTCTTGTATTGTAATTGCTATGACTACCAGTTAGACAGACAGACAGACAGACATGAATACTGTATATCTAGTGTTCATTTGCTGCTTTTCAAATGAGCTGTGAGGTGAATGTGACTGAACTGTCATTGACTGTGTTTGTAAATGCAGCTCTACCCAAAGGCAGCGGAAGCCGGGGAGGAGGAAGCCATGGCGTTCCTCACCTTAATGGAGCAGATGATGGCTGTGGACGCCAAGCTGAGAGCCACGCCCAGCGACGCTCTGCAGTCCATCTTCATCACCATGGAGGACGCCACCAGCTCTTGGTAAGTGTGTGTGTGTCAGTGTGTGTGTTGTGTGAACACTGTTAACAGACAGTGGTTAGACAGGTGTTTGAGAGATGAAGTGAAGGATGATCAATTGATGGATTGATTGATGTATTGATTGATTGTCATACTTCTTGCAGGGAACATGACAGCGCTGATGACACTGTCCTGGCTGACACCAGCACTGTTCCAGCTGACACCAGCACTGTTCCAGCTGACGAGCCTTCCTGTCCCACTGAGACAGCTGAGGAGGCGTTGACCGCTGACCCAATCACTGAGGTCAAGAAAAAAAGTAAGATTCAAGGCCAAATGTGATCTGTTCAGGTTTCTGCTTCAAATTATATGTCCTAATGTTGAGAAGGGTGCTCGAGTCGTTTGACTAAATGTCAAATTGCTTTTCTTGCAGGGTTCAGACCTTTTAAGAAGTGGAGGCGAGTTGTCTCCAGGGTGAAGGCCCTGCTGTGTTGCCTTCCCCAGGATGATGTCTGAGCTGAGGCTGCACCTCCTCAGCTCCAGGTGCACACTGCACCTCCTCAGCTCCAGGTGCCGCCCGCACCTCCTCAGCTCCAGGTGCACACTGCACCTCCTCAGCTCCAGGTGCCGCCCGCACCTCCTCAGCTCCAGGTGCTCCCTGCACCTCCTCCGCCCCAGGTGCTCCCTGCACCACCTCCTCCGCTGCAGGTGGTGCCCGCACCTCCTCAGCTCCAGGTGCTGCCTGCACCTCCTCAGCTCCATGTGCTCCCTGCACCTCCTCAGCTGCAGGTGCACCCTGCACCTCCTCCACCCCAGGTGCTCCCTGCACCACCTCCTCCGCTGCAGGTGCCCCTCGCACTGCCAGTCCTGGTGGCCCCCGCAGCTCCAGTCCCGGTGCACCTGCACCTCCAGTCCCGGTGCCCCCTGCACCTCCATCTACCTAACCAGCTCAGTCCTCCTCTGACAACCTCACCTAACCAGCAACACCTGGGGCTCTGATTGGGCCTCTGCCAGCCGCACCTGGGCTCAATAAAGGACCGGTGATTAGGTGAAGCTCATGTACCCTGGACTGTTTCTTTATTCAAACGTGTGTGAAGAAGTCTCTCACAGGTCTATGTTTTCTGTGTTTCTTTATTCAAACGTGTGTGAAGAAGTCTCTCACAGGTCTATGTTTTCTGTGTTTCTTTAGACACCAGCAGAGTACACCTCCCTGACTGGCATCAAGTCCACAGAGAGGCGTACTACCATCGTCCATGGCCTGCGTGATGTAAGTGCTCCCTGTTTTCTTAACACCATTTTCTTAACAAAAGTCTGTGTCCAGTCGTCCAGTATTTCTGTAGGCTATGTGAGCCGCATATCAAGACCAGCATCGATTTGGTTTTCATAGTTTAAATTAATGTGTAAGTGCAAAATGGAAGGACAGACTGACAGACAGACTGACGGACTGAGAAACTCACAGACAGATAGACAGACTGACAGATAGACTAAACCTTCGATCCATTTGACACTTGACAAGTCTTGTATTGTAATTGCTATGACTACCAGTTAGACAGACAGACAGACAGACATGAATACTGTATATCTAGTGTTCATTTGCTGCTTTTCAAATGAGCTGTGAGGTGAATGTGACTGAACTGTCATTGACTGTGTTTGTAAATGCAGCTCTACCCAAAGGCAGCGGAAGCCGGGGAGGAGGAAGCCATGGCGTTCCTCACCTTAATGGAGCAGATGATGGCTGTGGACGCCAAGCTGAGAGCCACGCCCAGCGACGCTCTGCAGTCCATCTTCATCACCATGGAGGACGCCACCAGCTCTTGGTAAGTGTGTGTGTGTCAGTGTGTGTGTTGTGTGAACACTGTTAACAGACAGTGGTTAGACAGGTGTTTGAGAGATGAAGTGAAGGATGATCAATTGATGGATTGATTGATGTATTGATTGATTGTCATACTTCTTGCAGGGAACATGACAGCGCTGATGACACTGTCCTGGCTGACACCAGCACTGTTCCAGCTGACACCAGCACTGTTCCAGCTGACGAGCCTTCCTGTCCCACTGAGACAGCTGAGGAGGCGTTGACCGCTGACCCAATCACTGAGGTCAAGAAAAAAAGTAAGATTCAAGGCCAAATGTGATCTGTTCAGGTTTCTGCTTCAAATTATATGTCCTAATGTTGAGAAGGGTGCTCGAGTCGTTTGACTAAATGTCAAATTGCTTTTCTTGCAGGGTTCAGACCTTTTAAGAAGTGGAGGCGAGTTGTCTCCAGGGTGAAGGCCCTGCTGTGTTGCCTTCCCCAGGATGATGTCTGAGCTGAGGCTGCACCTCCTCAGCTCCAGGTGCACACTGCACCTCCTCAGCTCCAGGTGCCGCCCGCACCTCCTCAGCTCCAGGTGCACACTGCACCTCCTCAGCTCCAGGTGCCGCCCGCACCTCCTCAGCTCCAGGTGCTCCCTGCACCTCCTCCGCCCCAGGTGCTCCCTGCACCACCTCCTCCGCTGCAGGTGGTGCCCGCACCTCCTCAGCTCCAGGTGCTGCCTGCACCTCCTCAGCTCCAGGTGCTCCCTGCACCTCCTCAGCTGCAGGTGCACCCTGCACCTCCTCCACCCCAGGTGCTCCCTGCACCACCTCCTCCGCTGCAGGTGCCCCTCGCACTGCCAGTCCTGGTGGCCCCCGCAGCTCCAGTCCCGGTGCACCTGCACCTCCAGTCCCGGTGCCCCCTGCACCTCCATCTACCTAACCAGCTCAGTCCTCCTCTGACAACCTCACCTAACCAGCAACACCTGGGGCTCTGATTGGGCCTCTGCCAGCCGCACCTGGGCTCAATAAAGGACCGGTGATTAGGTGAAGCTCATGTACCCTGGACTGTTTCTTTATTCAAACGTGTGTGAAGAAGTCTCTCACAGGTCTATGTTTTCTGTGTTTCTTTATTCAAACGTGTGTGAAGAAGTCTCTCACAGGTCTATATTTTCTGTGTTTCTTTAGACACCAGCAGAGTACACCTCCCTGACTGGCATCAAGTCCACAGAGAGGCGTACTACCATCGTCCATGGCCTGCGTGATGTAAGTGCTCCCTGTTTTCTTAACACCATTTTCTTAACAAAAGTCTGTGTCCAGTTGTCCAGTATTTCTGTAGGCTATGTGAGCCGCATATCAAGACCAGCATCGATTTGGTTTTCATAGTTTAAATTAATGTGTAAGTGCAAAATGGAAGGACAGACTGACAGACAGACTGACGGACTGAGAAACTCACAGACAGATAGACAGACTGACAGATAGACTAAACCTTCGATCCATTTGACACTTGACAAGTCTTGTATTGTAATTGCTATGACTACCAGTTAGACAGACAGACAGACAGACATGAATACTGTATATCTAGTGTTCATTTGCTGCTTTTCAAATGAGCTGTGAGGTGAATGTGACTGAACTGTCATTGACTGTGTTTGTAAATGCAGCTCTACCCAAAGGCAGCGGAAGCCGGGGAGGAGGAAGCCATGGCGTTCCTCACCTTAATGGAGCAGATGATGGCTGTGGACGCCAAGCTGAGAGCCACGCCCAGCGACGCTCTGCAGTCCATCTTCATCACCATGGAGGACGCCACCAGCTCTTGGTAAGTGTGTGTGTGTCAGTGTGTGTGTTGTGTGAACACTGTTAACAGACAGTGGTTAGACAGGTGTTTGAGAGATGAAGTGAAGGATGATCAATTGATGGATTGATTGATGTATTGATTGATTGTCATACTTCTTGCAGGGAACATGACAGCGCTGATGACACTGTCCTGGCTGACACCAGCACTGTTCCAGCTGACACCAGCACTGTTCCAGCTGACGAGCCTTCCTGTCCCACTGAGACAGCTGAGGAGGCGTTGACCGCTGACCCAATCACTGAGGTCAAGAAAAAAAGTAAGATTCAAGGCCAAATGTGATCTGTTCAGGTTTCTGCTTCAAATTATATGTCCTAATGTTGAGAAGGGTGCTCGAGTCGTTTGACTAAATGTCAAATTGCTTTTCTTGCAGGGTTCAGACCTTTTAAGAAGTGGAGGCGAGTTGTCTCCAGGGTGAAGGCCCTGCTGTGTTGCCTTCCCCAGGATGATGTCTGAGCTGAGGCTGCACCTCCTCAGCTCCAGGTGCACACTGCACCTCCTCAGCTCCAGGTGCCGCCCGCACCTCCTCAGCTCCAGGTGCACACTGCACCTCCTCAGCTCCAGGTGCCGCCCGCACCTCCTCAGCTCCAGGTGCTCCCTGCACCTCCTCCGCCCCAGGTGCTCCCTGCACCACCTCCTCCGCTGCAGGTGGTGCCCGCACCTCCTCAGCTCCAGGTGCTGCCTGCACCTCCTCAGCTCCAGGTGCTCCCTGCACCTCCTCAGCTGCAGGTGCACCCTGCACCTCCTCCACCCCAGGTGCTCCCTGCACCACCTCCTCCGCTGCAGGTGCCCCTCGCACTGCCAGTCCTGGTGGCCCCCGCAGCTCCAGTCCCGGTGCACCTGCACCTCCAGTCCCGGTGCCCCCTGCACCTCCATCTACCTAACCAGCTCAGTCCTCCTCTGACAACCTCACCTAACCAGCAACACCTGGGGCTCTGATTGGGCCTCTGCCAGCCGCACCTGGGCTCAATAAAGGACCGGTGATTAGGTGAAGCTCATGTACCCTGGACTGTTTCTTTATTCAAACGTGTGTGAAGAAGTCTCTCACAGGTCTATGTTTTCTGTGTTTCTTTATTCAAACGTGTGTGAAGAAGTCTCTCACAGGTCTATATTTTCTGTGTTTCTTTAGACACCAGCAGAGTACACCTCCCTGACTGGCATCAAGTCCACAGAGAGGCGTACTACCATCGTCCATGGCCTGCGTGATGTAAGTGCTCCCTGTTTTCTTAACACCATTTTCTTAACAAAAGTCTGTGTCCAGTCGTCCAGTATTTCTGTAGGCTATGTGAGCCGCATATCAAGACCAGCATCGATTTGGTTTTCATAGTTTAAATTAATGTGTAAGTGCAAAATGGAAGGACAGACTGACAGACAGACTGACGGACTGAGAAACTCACAGACAGATAGACAGACTGACAGATAGACTAAACCTTCGATCCATTTGACACTTGACAAGTCTTGTATTGTAATTGCTATGACTACCAGTTAGACAGACAGACAGACAGACATGAATACTGTATATCTAGTGTTCATTTGCTGCTTTTCAAATGAGCTGTGAGGTGAATGTGACTGAACTGTCATTGACTGTGTTTGTAAATGCAGCTCTACCCAAAGGCAGCGGAAGCCGGGGAGGAGGAAGCCATGGCGTTCCTCACCTTAATGGAGCAGATGATGGCTGTGGACGCCAAGCTGAGAGCCACGCCCAGCGACGCTCTGCAGTCCATCTTCATCACCATGGAGGACGCCACCAGCTCTTGGTAAGTGTGTGTGTGTCAGTGTGTGTGTTGTGTGAACACTGTTAACAGACAGTGGTTAGACAGGTGTTTGAGAGATGAAGTGAAGGATGATCAATTGATGGATTGATTGATGTATTGATTGATTGTCATACTTCTTGCAGGGAACATGACAGCGCTGATGACACTGTCCTGGCTGACACCAGCACTGTTCCAGCTGACACCAGCACTGTTCCAGCTGACGAGCCTTCCTGTCCCACTGAGACAGCTGAGGAGGCGTTGACCGCTGACCCAATCACTGAGGTCAAGAAAAAAAGTAAGATTCAAGGCCAAATGTGATCTGTTCAGGTTTCTGCTTCAAATTATATGTCCTAATGTTGAGAAGGGTGCTCGAGTCGTTTGACTAAATGTCAAATTGCTTTTCTTGCAGGGTTCAGACCTTTTAAGAAGTGGAGGCGAGTTGTCTCCAGGGTGAAGGCCCTGCTGTGTTGCCTTCCCCAGGATGATGTCTGAGCTGAGGCTGCACCTCCTCAGCTCCAGGTGCACACTGCACCTCCTCAGCTCCAGGTGCCGCCCGCACCTCCTCAGCTCCAGGTGCACACTGCACCTCCTCAGCTCCAGGTGCCGCCCGCACCTCCTCAGCTCCAGGTGCTCCCTGCACCTCCTCCGCCCCAGGTGCTCCCTGCACCACCTCCTCCGCTGCAGGTGGTGCCCGCACCTCCTCAGCTCCAGGTGCTGCCTGCACCTCCTCAGCTCCAGGTGCTCCATGCACCTCCTCAGCTGCAGGTGCACCCTGCACCTCCTCCACCCCAGGTGCTCCCTGCACCACCTCCTCCGCTGCAGGTGCCCCTCGCACTGCCAGTCCTGGTGGCCCCCGCAGCTCCAGTCCCGGTGCACCTGCACCTCCAGTCCCGGTGCCCCCTGCACCTCCATCTACCTAACCAGCTCAGTCCTCCTCTGACAACCTCACCTAACCAGCAACACCTGGGGCTCTGATTGGGCCTCTGCCAGCCGCACCTGGGCTCAATAAAGGACCGGTGATTAGGTGAAGCTCATGTACCCTGGACTGTTTCTTTATTCAAACGTGTGTGAAGAAGTCTCTCACAGGTCTATGTTTTCTGTGTTTCTTTATTCAAACGTGTGTGAAGAAGTCTCTCACAGGTCTATGTTTTCTGTGTTTCTTTATTCAAACGTGTGTGAAGAAGTCTCTCACAGGTCTATATTTTCTGTGTTTCTTTAGACACCAGCAGAGTACACCTCCCTGACTGGCATCAAGTCCACAGAGAGGCGTACTACCATCGTCCATGGCCTGCGTGATGTAAGTGCTCCCTGTTTTCTTAACACCATTTTCTTAACAAAAGTCTGTGTCCAGTCGTCCAGTATTTCTGTAGGCTATGTGAGCCGCATATCAAGACCAGCATCGATTTGGTTTTCATAGTTTAAATTAATGTGTAAGTGCAAAATGGAAGGACAGACTGACAGACAGACTGACGGACTGAGAAACTCACAGACAGATAGACAGACTGACAGATAGACTAAACCTTCGATCCATTTGACACTTGACAAGTCTTGTATTGTAATTGCTATGACTACCAGTTAGACAGACAGACAGACAGACATGAATACTGTATATCTAGTGTTCATTTGCTGCTTTTCAAATGAGCTGTGAGGTGAATGTGACTGAACTGTCATTGACTGTGTTTGTAAATGCAGCTCTACCCAAAGGCAGCGGAAGCCGGGGAGGAGGAAGCCATGGCGTTCCTCACCTTAATGGAGCAGATGATGGCTGTGGACGCCAAGCTGAGAGCCACGCCCAGCGACGCTCTGCAGTCCATCTTCATCACCATGGAGGACGCCACCAGCTCTTGGTAAGTGTGTGTGTGTCAGTGTGTGTGTTGTGTGAACACTGTTAACAGACAGTGGTTAGACAGGTGTTTGAGAGATGAAGTGAAGGATGATCAATTGATGGATTGATTGATGTATTGATTGATTGTCATACTTCTTGCAGGGAACATGACAGCGCTGATGACACTGTCCTGGCTGACACCAGCACTGTTCCAGCTGACACCAGCACTGTTCCAGCTGACGAGCCTTCCTGTCCCACTGAGACAGCTGAGGAGGCGTTGACCGCTGACCCAATCACTGAGGTCAAGAAAAAAAGTAAGATTCAAGGCCAAATGTGATCTGTTCAGGTTTCTGCTTCAAATTATATGTCCTAATGTTGAGAAGGGTGCTCGAGTCGTTTGACTAAATGTCAAATTGCTTTTCTTGCAGGGTTCAGACCTTTTAAGAAGTGGAGGCGAGTTGTCTCCAGGGTGAAGGCCCTGCTGTGTTGCCTTCCCCAGGATGATGTCTGAGCTGAGGCTGCACCTCCTCAGCTCCAGGTGCACACTGCACCTCCTCAGCTCCAGGTGCCGCCCGCACCTCCTCAGCTCCAGGTGCACACTGCACCTCCTCAGCTCCAGGTGCCGCCCGCACCTCCTCAGCTCCAGGTGCTCCCTGCACCTCCTCCGCCCCAGGTGCTCCCTGCACCACCTCCTCCGCTGCAGGTGGTGCCCGCACCTCCTCAGCTCCAGGTGCTGCCTGCACCTCCTCAGCTCCAGGTGCTCCCTGCACCTCCTCAGCTGCAGGTGCACCCTGCACCTCCTCCACCCCAGGTGCTCCCTGCACCACCTCCTCCGCTGCAGGTGCCCCTCGCACTGCCAGTCCTGGTGGCCCCGCAGCTCCAGTCCCGGTGCACCTGCACCTCCAGTCCCGGTGCCCCCTGCACCTCCATCTACCTAACCAGCTCAGTCCTCCTCTGACAACCTCACCTAACCAGCAACACCTGGGGCTCTGATTGGGCCTCTGCCAGCCGCACCTGGGCTCAATAAAGGACCGGTGATTAGGTGAAGCTCATGTACCCTGGACTGTTTCTTTATTCAAACGTGTGTGAAGAAGTCTCTCACAGGTCTATGTTTTCTGTGTTTCTTTATTCAAACGTGTGTGAAGAAGTCTCTCACAGGTCTATGTTTTCTGTGTTTCTTTATTCAAACGTGTGTGAAGAAGTCTCTCACAGGTCTATATTTTCTGTGTTTCTTTAGACACCAGCAGAGTACACCTCCCTGACTGGCATCAAGTCCACAGAGAGGCGTACTACCATCGTCCATGGCCTGCGTGATGTAAGTGCTCCCTGTTTTCTTAACACCATTTTCTTAACAAAAGTATGTGTCCAGTCGTCCAGTATTTCTGTAGGCTATGTGAGCCGCATATCAAGACCAGCATCGATTTGGTTTTCATAGTTTAAATTAATGTGTAAGTGCAAAATGGAAGGACAGACTGACAGACAGACTGACGGACTGAGAAACTCACAGACAGATAGACAGACTGACAGATAGACTAAACCTTCGATCCATTTGACACTTGACAAGTCTTGTATTGTAATTGCTATGACTACCAGTTAGACAGACAGACAGACAGACATGAATACTGTATATCTAGTGTTCATTTGCTGCTTTTCAAATGAGCTGTGAGGTGAATGTGACTGAACTGTCATTGACTGTGTTTGTAAATGCAGCTCTACCCAAAGGCAGCGGAAGCCGGGGAGGAGGAAGCCATGGCGTTCCTCACCTTAATGGAGCAGATGATGGCTGTGGACGCCAAGCTGAGAGCCACGCCCAGCGACGCTCTGCAGTCCATCTTCATCACCATGGAGGACGCCACCAGCTCTTGGTAAGTGTGTGTGTGTCAGTGTGTGTGTTGTGTGAACACTGTTAACAGACAGTGGTTAGACAGGTGTTTGAGAGATGAAGTGAAGGATGATCAATTGATGGATTGATTGATGTATTGATTGATTGTCATACTTCTTGCAGGGAACATGACAGCGCTGATGACACTGTCCTGGCTGACACCAGCACTGTTCCAGCTGACACCAGCACTGTTCCAGCTGACGAGCCTTCCTGTCCCACTGAGACAGCTGAGGAGGCGTTGACCGCTGACCCAATCACTGAGGTCAAGAAAAAAAGTAAGATTCAAGGCCAAATGTGATCTGTTCAGGTTTCTGCTTCAAATTATATGTCCTAATGTTGAGAAGGGTGCTCGAGTCGTTTGACTAAATGTCAAATTGCTTTTCTTGCAGGGTTCAGACCTTTTAAGAAGTGGAGGCGAGTTGTCTCCAGGGTGAAGGCCCTGCTGTGTTGCCTTCCCCAGGATGATGTCTGAGCTGAGGCTGCACCTCCTCAGCTCCAGGTGCACACTGCACCTCCTCAGCTCCAGGTGCCGCCCGCACCTCCTCAGCTCCAGGTGCACACTGCACCTCCTCAGCTCCAGGTGCCGCCCGCACCTCCTCAGCTCCAGGTGCTCCCTGCACCTCCTCCGCCCCAGGTGCTCCCTGCACCACCTCCTCCGCTGCAGGTGGTGCCCGCACCTCCTCAGCTCCAGGTGCTGCCTGCACCTCCTCAGCTCCAGGTGCTCCCTGCACCTCCTCAGCTGCAGGTGCACCCTGCACCTCCTCCACCCCAGGTGCTCCCTGCACCACCTCCTCCGCTGCAGGTGCCCCTCGCACTGCCAGTCCTGGTGGCCCCGCAGCTCCAGTCCCGGTGCACCTGCACCTCCAGTCCCGGTGCCCCCTGCACCTCCATCTACCTAACCAGCTCAGTCCTCCTCTGACAACCTCACCTAACCAGCAACACCTGGGGCTCTGATTGGGCCTCTGCCAGCCGCACCTGGGCTCAATAAAGGACCGGTGATTAGGTGAAGCTCATGTACCCTGGACTGTTTCTTTATTCAAACGTGTGTGAAGAAGTCTCTCACAGGTCTATGTTTTCTGTGTTTCTTTATTCAAACGTGTGTGAAGAAGTCTCTCACAGGTCTATGTTTTCTGTGTTTCTTTATTCAAACGTGTGTGAAGAAGTCTCTCACAGGTCTATATTTTCTGTGTTTCTTTAGACACCAGCAGAGTACACCTCCCTGACTGGCATCAAGTCCACAGAGAGGCGTACTACCATCGTCCATGGCCTGCGTGATGTAAGTGCTCCCTGTTTTCTTAACACCATTTTCTTAACAAAAGTATGTGTCCAGTCGTCCAGTATTTCTGTAGGCTATGTGAGCCGCATATCAAGACCAGCATCGATTTGGTTTTCATAGTTTAAATTAATGTGTAAGTGCAAAATGGAAGGACAGACTGACAGACAGACTGACGGACTGAGAAACTCACAGACAGATAGACAGACTGACAGATAGACTAAACCTTCGATCCATTTGACACTTGACAAGTCTTGTATTGTAATTGCTATGACTACCAGTTAGACAGACAGACAGACAGACATGAATACTGTATATCTAGTGTTCATTTGCTGCTTTTCAAATGAGCTGTGAGGTGAATGTGACTGAACTGTCATTGACTGTGTTTGTAAATGCAGCTCTACCCAAAGGCAGCGGAAGCCGGGGAGGAGGAAGCCATGGCGTTCCTCACCTTAATGGAGCAGATGATGGCTGTGGACGCCAAGCTGAGAGCCACGCCCAGCGACGCTCTGCAGTCCATCTTCATCACCATGGAGGACGCCACCAGCTCTTGGTAAGTGTGTGTGTGTCAGTGTGTGTGTTGTGTGAACACTGTTAACAGACAGTGGTTAGACAGGTGTTTGAGAGATGAAGTGAAGGATGATCAATTGATGGATTGATTGATGTATTGATTGATTGTCATACTTCTTGCAGGGAACATGACAGCGCTGATGACACTGTCCTGGCTGACACCAGCACTGTTCCAGCTGACACCAGCACTGTTCCAGCTGACGAGCCTTCCTGTCCCACTGAGACAGCTGAGGAGGCGTTGACCGCTGACCCAATCACTGAGGTCAAGAAAAAAAGTAAGATTCAAGGCCAAATGTGATCTGTTCAGGTTTCTGCTTCAAATTATATGTCCTAATGTTGAGAAGGGTGCTCGAGTCGTTTGACTAAATGTCAAATTGCTTTTCTTGCAGGGTTCAGACCTTTTAAGAAGTGGAGGCGAGTTGTCTCCAGGGTGAAGGCCCTGCTGTGTTGCCTTCCCCAGGATGATGTCTGAGCTGAGGCTGCACCTCCTCAGCTCCAGGTGCACACTGCACCTCCTCAGCTCCAGGTGCCGCCCGCACCTCCTCAGCTCCAGGTGCACACTGCACCTCCTCAGCTCCAGGTGCCGCCCGCACCTCCTCAGCTCCAGGTGCTCCCTGCACCTCCTCCGCCCCAGGTGCTCCCTGCACCACCTCCTCCGCTGCAGGTGGTGCCCGCACCTCCTCAGCTCCAGGTGCTGCCTGCACCTCCTCAGCTCCAGGTGCTCCCTGCACCTCCTCAGCTGCAGGTGCACCCTGCACCTCCTCCACCCCAGGTGCTCCCTGCACCACCTCCTCCGCTGCAGGTGCCCCTCGCACTGCCAGTCCTGGTGGCCCCCGCAGCTCCAGTCCCGGTGCACCTGCACCTCCAGTCCCGGTGCCCCCTGCACCTCCATCTACCTAACCAGCTCAGTCCTCCTCTGACAACCTCACCTAACCAGCAACACCTGGGGCTCTGATTGGGCCTCTGCCAGCCGCACCTGGGCTCAATAAAGGACCGGTGATTAGGTGAAGCTCATGTACCCTGGACTGTTTCTTTATTCAAACGTGTGTGAAGAAGTCTCTCACAGGTCTATGTTTTCTGTGTTTCTTTATTCAAACGTGTGTGAAGAAGTCTCTCACAGGTCTATATTTTCTGTGTTTCTTTAGACACCAGCAGAGTACACCTCCCTGACTGGCATCAAGTCCACAGAGAGGCGTACTACCATCGTCCATGGCCTGCGTGATGTAAGTGCTCCCTGTTTTCTTAACACCATTTTCTTAACAAAAGTCTGTGTCCAGTCGTCCAGTATTTCTGTAGGCTATGTGAGCCGCATATCAAGACCAGCATCGATTTGGTTTTCATAGTTTAAATTAATGTGTAAGTGCAAAATGGAAGGACAGACTGACAGACAGACTGACGGACTGAGAAACTCACAGACAGATAGACAGACTGACAGATAGACTAAACCTTCGATCCATTTGACACTTGACAAGTCTTGTATTGTAATTGCTATGACTACCAGTTAGACAGACAGACAGACAGACATGAATACTGTATATCTAGTGTTCATTTGCTGCTTTTCAAATGAGCTGTGAGGTGAATGTGACTGAACTGTCATTGACTGTGTTTGTAAATGCAGCTCTACCCAAAGGCAGCGGAAGCCGGGGAGGAGGAAGCCATGGCGTTCCTCACCTTAATGGAGCAGATGATGGCTGTGGACGCCAAGCTGAGAGCCACGCCCAGCGACGCTCTGCAGTCCATCTTCATCACCATGGAGGACGCCACCAGCTCTTGGTAAGTGTGTGTGTGTCAGTGTGTGTGTTGTGTGAACACTGTTAACAGACAGTGGTTAGACAGGTGTTTGAGAGATGAAGTGAAGGATGATCAATTGATGGATTGATTGATGTATTGATTGATTGTCATACTTCTTGCAGGGAACATGACAGCGCTGATGACACTGTCCTGGCTGACACCAGCACTGTTCCAGCTGACACCAGCACTGTTCCAGCTGACGAGCCTTCCTGTCCCACTGAGACAGCTGAGGAGGCGTTGACCGCTGACCCAATCACTGAGGTCAAGAAAAAAAGTAAGATTCAAGGCCAAATGTGATCTGTTCAGGTTTCTGCTTCAAATTATATGTCCTAATGTTGAGAAGGGTGCTCGAGTCGTTTGACTAAATGTCAAATTGCTTTTCTTGCAGGGTTCAGACCTTTTAAGAAGTGGAGGCGAGTTGTCTCCAGGGTGAAGGCCCTGCTGTGTTGCCTTCCCCAGGATGATGTCTGAGCTGAGGCTGCACCTCCTCAGCTCCAGGTGCACACTGCACCTCCTCAGCTCCAGGTGCCGCCCGCACCTCCTCAGCTCCAGGTGCACACTGCACCTCCTCAGCTCCAGGTGCCGCCCGCACCTCCTCAGCTCCAGGTGCTCCCTGCACCTCCTCCGCCCCAGGTGCTCCCTGCACCACCTCCTCCGCTGCAGGTGGTGCCCGCACCTCCTCAGCTCCAGGTGCTGCCTGCACCTCCTCAGCTCCAGGTGCTCCCTGCACCTCCTCAGCTGCAGGTGCACCCTGCACCTCCTCCACCCCAGGTGCTCCCTGCACCACCTCCTCCGCTGCAGGTGCCCCTCGCACTGCCAGTCCTGGTGGCCCCCGCAGCTCCAGTCCCGGTGCACCTGCACCTCCAGTCCCGGTGCCCCCTGCACCTCCATCTACCTAACCAGCTCAGTCCTCCTCTGACAACCTCACCTAACCAGCAACACCTGGGGCTCTGATTGGGCCTCTGCCAGCCGCACCTGGGCTCAATAAAGGACCGGTGATTAGGTGAAGCTCATGTACCCTGGACTGTTTCTTTATTCAAACGTGTGTGAAGAAGTCTCTCACAGGTCTATGTTTTCTGTGTTTCTTTATTCAAACGTGTGTGAAGAAGTCTCTCACAGGTCTATATTTTCTGTGTTTCTTTAGACACCAGCAGAGTACACCTCCCTGACTGGCATCAAGTCCACAGAGAGGCGTACTACCATCGTCCATGGCCTGCGTGATGTAAGTGCTCCCTGTTTTCTTAACACCATTTTCTTAACAAAAGTCTGTGTCCAGTCGTCCAGTATTTCTGTAGGCTATGTGAGCCGCATATCAAGACCAGCATCGATTTGGTTTTCATAGTTTAAATTAATGTGTAAGTGCAAAATGGAAGGACAGACTGACAGACAGACTGACGGACTGAGAAACTCACAGACAGATAGACAGACTGACAGATAGACTAAACCTTCGATCCATTTGACACTTGACAAGTCTTGTATTGTAATTGCTATGACTACCAGTTAGACAGACAGACAGACAGACATGAATACTGTATATCTAGTGTTCATTTGCTGCTTTTCAAATGAGCTGTGAGGTGAATGTGACTGAACTGTCATTGACTGTGTTTGTAAATGCAGCTCTACCCAAAGGCAGCGGAAGCCGGGGAGGAGGAAGCCATGGCGTTCCTCACCTTAATGGAGCAGATGATGGCTGTGGACGCCAAGCTGAGAGCCACGCCCAGCGACGCTCTGCAGTCCATCTTCATCACCATGGAGGACGCCACCAGCTCTTGGTAAGTGTGTGTGTGTCAGTGTGTGTGTTGTGTGAACACTGTTAACAGACAGTGGTTAGACAGGTGTTTGAGAGATGAAGTGAAGGATGATCAATTGATGGATTGATTGATGTATTGATTGATTGTCATACTTCTTGCAGGGAACATGACAGCGCTGATGACACTGTCCTGGCTGACACCAGCACTGTTCCAGCTGACACCAGCACTGTTCCAGCTGACGAGCCTTCCTGTCCCACTGAGACAGCTGAGGAGGCGTTGACCGCTGACCCAATCACTGAGGTCAAGAAAAAAAGTAAGATTCAAGGCCAAATGTGATCTGTTCAGGTTTCTGCTTCAAATTATATGTCCTAATGTTGAGAAGGGTGCTCGAGTCGTTTGACTAAATGTCAAATTGCTTTTCTTGCAGGGTTCAGACCTTTTAAGAAGTGGAGGCGAGTTGTCTCCAGGGTGAAGGCCCTGCTGTGTTGCCTTCCCCAGGATGATGTCTGAGCTGAGGCTGCACCTCCTCAGCTCCAGGTGCACACTGCACCTCCTCAGCTCCAGGTGCCGCCCGCACCTCCTCAGCTCCAGGTGCACACTGCACCTCCTCAGCTCCAGGTGCCGCCCGCACCTCCTCAGCTCCAGGTGCTCCCTGCACCTCCTCCGCCCCAGGTGCTCCCTGCACCACCTCCTCCGCTGCAGGTGGTGCCCGCACCTCCTCAGCTCCAGGTGCTGCCTGCACCTCCTCAGCTCCAGGTGCTCCCTGCACCTCCTCAGCTGCAGGTGCACCCTGCACCTCCTCCACCCCAGGTGCTCCCTGCACCACCTCCTTCGCTGCAGGTGCCCCTCGCACTGCCAGTCCTGGTGGCCCCCGCAGCTCCAGTCCCGGTGCACCTGCACCTCCAGTCCCGGTGCCCCCTGCACCTCCATCTACCTAACCAGCTCAGTCCTCCTCTGACAACCTCACCTAACCAGCAACACCTGGGGCTCTGATTGGGCCTCTGCCAGCCGCACCTGGGCTCAATAAAGGACCGGTGATTAGGTGAAGCTCATGTACCCTGGACTGTTTCTTTATTCAAACGTGTGTGAAGAAGTCTCTCACAGGTCTATGTTTTCTGTGTTTCTTTATTCAAACGTGTGTGAAGAAGTCTCTCACAGGTCTATATTTTCTGTGTTTCTTTAGACACCAGCAGAGTACACCTCCCTGACTGGCATCAAGTCCACAGAGAGGCGTACTACCATCGTCCATGGCCTGCGTGATGTAAGTGCTCCCTGTTTTCTTAACACCATTTTCTTAACAAAAGTCTGTGTCCAGTCGTCCAGTATTTCTGTAGGCTATGTGAGCCGCATATCAAGACCAGCATCGATTTGGTTTTCATAGTTTAAATTAATGTGTAAGTGCAAAATGGAAGGACAGACTGACAGACAGACTGACGGACTGAGAAACTCACAGACAGATAGACAGACTGACAGATAGACTAAACCTTCGATCCATTTGACACTTGACAAGTCTTGTATTGTAATTGCTATGACTACCAGTTAGACAGACAGACAGACAGACATGAATACTGTATATCTAGTGTTCATTTGCTGCTTTTCAAATGAGCTGTGAGGTGAATGTGACTGAACTGTCATTGACTGTGTTTGTAAATGCAGCTCTACCCAAAGGCAGCGGAAGCCGGGGAGGAGGAAGCCATGGCGTTCCTCACCTTAATGGAGCAGATGATGGCTGTGGACGCCAAGCTGAGAGCCACGCCCAGCGACGCTCTGCAGTCCATCTTCATCACCATGGAGGACGCCACCAGCTCTTGGTAAGTGTGTGTGTGTCAGTGTGTGTGTTGTGTGAACACTGTTAACAGACAGTGGTTAGACAGGTGTTTGAGAGATGAAGTGAAGGATGATCAATTGATGGATTGATTGATGTATTGATTGATTGTCATACTTCTTGCAGGGAACATGACAGCGCTGATGACACTGTCCTGGCTGACACCAGCACTGTTCCAGCTGACACCAGCACTGTTCCAGCTGACGAGCCTTCCTGTCCCACTGAGACAGCTGAGGAGGCGTTGACCGCTGACCCAATCACTGAGGTCAAGAAAAAAAGTAAGATTCAAGGCCAAATGTGATCTGTTCAGGTTTCTGCTTCAAATTATATGTCCTAATGTTGAGAAGGGTGCTCGAGTCGTTTGACTAAATGTCAAATTGCTTTTCTTGCAGGGTTCAGACCTTTTAAGAAGTGGAGGCGAGTTGTCTCCAGGGTGAAGGCCCTGCTGTGTTGCCTTCCCCAGGATGATGTCTGAGCTGAGGCTGCACCTCCTCAGCTCCAGGTGCACACTGCACCTCCTCAGCTCCAGGTGCCGCCCGCACCTCCTCAGCTCCAGGTGCACACTGCACCTCCTCAGCTCCAGGTGCCGCCCGCACCTCCTCAGCTCCAGGTGCTCCCTGCACCTCCTCCGCCCCAGGTGCTCCCTGCACCACCTCCTCCGCTGCAGGTGGTGCCCGCACCTCCTCAGCTCCAGGTGCTGCCTGCACCTCCTCAGCTCCAGGTGCTCCCTGCACCTCCTCAGCTGCAGGTGCACCCTGCACCTCCTCCACCCCAGGTGCTCCCTGCACCACCTCCTCCGCTGCAGGTGCCCCTCGCACTGCCAGTCCTGGTGGCCCCCGCAGCTCCAGTCCCGGTGCACCTGCACCTCCAGTCCCGGTGCCCCCTGCACCTCCATCTACCTAACCAGCTCAGTCCTCCTCTGACAACCTCACCTAACCAGCAACACCTGGGGCTCTGATTGGGCCTCTGCCAGCCGCACCTGGGCTCAATAAAGGACCGGTGATTAGGTGAAGCTCATGTACCCTGGACTGTTTCTTTATTCAAACGTGTGTGAAGAAGTCTCTCACAGGTCTATGTTTTCTGTGTTTCTTTATTCAAACGTGTGTGAAGAAGTCTCTCACAGGTCTATATTTTCTGTGTTTCTTTAGACACCAGCAGAGTACACCTCCCTGACTGGCATCAAGTCCACAGAGAGGCGTACTACCATCGTCCATGGCCTGCGTGATGTAAGTGCTCCCTGTTTTCTTAACACCATTTTCTTAACAAAAGTCTGTGTCCAGTCGTCCAGTATTTCTGTAGGCTATGTGAGCCGCATATCAAGACCAGCATCGATTTGGTTTTCATAGTTTAAATTAATGTGTAAGTGCAAAATGGAAGGACAGACTGACAGACAGACTGACGGACTGAGAAACTCACAGACAGATAGACAGACTGACAGATAGACTAAACCTTCGATCCATTTGACACTTGACAAGTCTTGTATTGTAATTGCTATGACTACCAGTTAGACAGACAGACAGACAGACATGAATACTGTATATCTAGTGTTCATTTGCTGCTTTTCAAATGAGCTGTGAGGTGAATGTGACTGAACTGTCATTGACTGTGTTTGTAAATGCAGCTCTACCCAAAGGCAGCGGAAGCCGGGGAGGAGGAAGCCATGGCGTTCCTCACCTTAATGGAGCAGATGATGGCTGTGGACGCCAAGCTGAGAGCCACGCCCAGCGACGCTCTGCAGTCCATCTTCATCACCATGGAGGACGCCACCAGCTCTTGGTAAGTGTGTGTGTGTCAGTGTGTGTGTTGTGTGAACACTGTTAACAGACAGTGGTTAGACAGGTGTTTGAGAGATGAAGTGAAGGATGATCAATTGATGGATTGATTGATGTATTGATTGATTGTCATACTTCTTGCAGGGAACATGACAGCGCTGATGACACTGTCCTGGCTGACACCAGCACTGTTCCAGCTGACACCAGCACTGTTCCAGCTGACGAGCCTTCCTGTCCCACTGAGACAGCTGAGGAGGCGTTGACCGCTGACCCAATCACTGAGGTCAAGAAAAAAAGTAAGATTCAAGGCCAAATGTGATCTGTTCAGGTTTCTGCTTCAAATTATATGTCCTAATGTTGAGAAGGGTGCTCGAGTCGTTTGACTAAATGTCAAATTGCTTTTCTTGCAGGGTTCAGACCTTTTAAGAAGTGGAGGCGAGTTGTCTCCAGGGTGAAGGCCCTGCTGTGTTGCCTTCCCCAGGATGATGTCTGAGCTGAGGCTGCACCTCCTCAGCTCCAGGTGCACACTGCACCTCCTCAGCTCCAGGTGCCGCCCGCACCTCCTCAGCTCCAGGTGCACACTGCACCTCCTCAGCTCCAGGTGCCGCCCGCACCTCCTCAGCTCCAGGTGCTCCCTGCACCTCCTCCGCCCCAGGTGCTCCCTGCACCACCTCCTCCGCTGCAGGTGGTGCCCGCACCTCCTCAGCTCCAGGTGCTGCCTGCACCTCCTCAGCTCCAGGTGCTCCCTGCACCTCCTCAGCTGCAGGTGCACCCTGCACCTCCTCCACCCCAGGTGCTCCCTGCACCACCTCCTCCGCTGCAGGTGCCCCTCGCACTGCCAGTCCTGGTGGCCCCCGCAGCTCCAGTCCCGGTGCACCTGCACCTCCAGTCCCGGTGCCCCCTGCACCTCCATCTACCTAACCAGCTCAGTCCTCCTCTGACAACCTCACCTAACCAGCAACACCTGGGGCTCTGATTGGGCCTCTGCCAGCCGCACCTGGGCTCAATAAAGGACCGGTGATTAGGTGAAGCTCATGTACCCTGGACTGTTTCTTTATTCAAACGTGTGTGAAGAAGTCTCTCACAGGTCTATGTTTTCTGTGTTTCTTTATTCAAACGTGTGTGAAGAAGTCTCTCACAGGTCTATATTTTCTGTGTTTCTTTAGACACCAGCAGAGTACACCTCCCTGACTGGCATCAAGTCCACAGAGAGGCGTACTACCATCGTCCATGGCCTGCGTGATGTAAGTGCTCCCTGTTTTCTTAACACCATTTTCTTAACAAAAGTCTGTGTCCAGTCGTCCAGTATTTCTGTAGGCTATGTGAGCCGCATATCAAGACCAGCATCGATTTGGTTTTCATAGTTTAAATTAATGTGTAAGTGCAAAATGGAAGGACAGACTGACAGACAGACTGACGGACTGAGAAACTCACAGACAGATAGACAGACTGACAGATAGACTAAACCTTCGATCCATTTGACACTTGACAAGTCTTGTATTGTAATTGCTATGACTACCAGTTAGACAGACAGACAGACAGACATGAATACTGTATATCTAGTGTTCATTTGCTGCTTTTCAAATGAGCTGTGAGGTGAATGTGACTGAACTGTCATTGACTGTGTTTGTAAATGCAGCTCTACCCAAAGGCAGCGGAAGCCGGGGAGGAGGAAGCCATGGCGTTCCTCACCTTAATGGAGCAGATGATGGCTGTGGACGCCAAGCTGAGAGCCACGCCCAGCGACGCTCTGCAGTCCATCTTCATCACCATGGAGGACGCCACCAGCTCTTGGTAAGTGTGTGTGTGTCAGTGTGTGTGTTGTGTGAACACTGTTAACAGACAGTGGTTAGACAGGTGTTTGAGAGATGAAGTGAAGGATGATCAATTGATGGATTGATTGATGTATTGATTGATTGTCATACTTCTTGCAGGGAACATGACAGCGCTGATGACACTGTCCTGGCTGACACCAGCACTGTTCCAGCTGACACCAGCACTGTTCCAGCTGACGAGCCTTCCTGTCCCACTGAGACAGCTGAGGAGGCGTTGACCGCTGACCCAATCACTGAGGTCAAGAAAAAAAGTAAGATTCAAGGCCAAATGTGATCTGTTCAGGTTTCTGCTTCAAATTATATGTCCTAATGTTGAGAAGGGTGCTCGAGTCGTTTGACTAAATGTCAAATTGCTTTTCTTGCAGGGTTCAGACCTTTTAAGAAGTGGAGGCGAGTTGTCTCCAGGGTGAAGGCCCTGCTGTGTTGCCTTCCCCAGGATGATGTCTGAGCTGAGGCTGCACCTCCTCAGCTCCAGGTGCACACTGCACCTCCTCAGCTCCAGGTGCCGCCCGCACCTCCTCAGCTCCAGGTGCACACTGCACCTCCTCAGCTCCAGGTGCCGCCCGCACCTCCTCAGCTCCAGGTGCTCCCTGCACCTCCTCCGCCCCAGGTGCTCCCTGCACCACCTCCTCCGCTGCAGGTGGTGCCCGCACCTCCTCAGCTCCAGGTGCTGCCTGCACCTCCTCAGCTCCAGGTGCTCCCTGCACCTCCTCAGCTGCAGGTGCACCCTGCACCTCCTCCACCCCAGGTGCTCCCTGCACCACCTCCTCCGCTGCAGGTGCCCCTCGCACTGCCAGTCCTGGTGGCCCCCGCAGCTCCAGTCCCGGTGCACCTGCACCTCCAGTCCCGGTGCCCCCTGCACCTCCATCTACCTAACCAGCTCAGTCCTCCTCTGACAACCTCACCTAACCAGCAACACCTGGGGCTCTGATTGGGCCTCTGCCAGCCGCACCTGGGCTCAATAAAGGACCGGTGATTAGGTGAAGCTCATGTACCCTGGACTGTTTCTTTATTCAAACGTGTGTGAAGAAGTCTCTCACAGGTCTATGTTTTCTGTGTTTCTTTATTCAAACGTGTGTGAAGAAGTCTCTCACAGGTCTATATTTTCTGTGTTTCTTTAGACACCAGCAGAGTACACCTCCCTGACTGGCATCAAGTCCACAGAGAGGCGTACTACCATCGTCCATGGCCTGCGTGATGTAAGTGCTCCCTGTTTTCTTAACACCATTTTCTTAACAAAAGTCTGTGTCCAGTCGTCCAGTATTTCTGTAGGCTATGTGAGCCGCATATCAAGACCAGCATCGATTTGGTTTTCATAGTTTAAATTAATGTGTAAGTGCAAAATGGAAGGACAGACTGACAGACAGACTGACGGACTGAGAAACTCACAGACAGATAGACAGACTGACAGATAGACTAAACCTTCGATCCATTTGACACTTGACAAGTCTTGTATTGTAATTGCTATGACTACCAGTTAGACAGACAGACAGACAGACATGAATACTGTATATCTAGTGTTCATTTGCTGCTTTTCAAATGAGCTGTGAGGTGAATGTGACTGAACTGTCATTGACTGTGTTTGTAAATGCAGCTCTACCCAAAGGCAGCGGAAGCCGGGGAGGAGGAAGCCATGGCGTTCCTCACCTTAATGGAGCAGATGATGGCTGTGGACGCCAAGCTGAGAGCCACGCCCAGCGACGCTCTGCAGTCCATCTTCATCACCATGGAGGACGCCACCAGCTCTTGGTAAGTGTGTGTGTGTCAGTGTGTGTGTTGTGTGAACACTGTTAACAGACAGTGGTTAGACAGGTGTTTGAGAGATGAAGTGAAGGATGATCAATTGATGGATTGATTGATGTATTGATTGATTGTCATACTTCTTGCAGGGAACATGACAGCGCTGATGACACTGTCCTGGCTGACACCAGCACTGTTCCAGCTGACACCAGCACTGTTCCAGCTGACGAGCCTTCCTGTCCCACTGAGACAGCTGAGGAGGCGTTGACCGCTGACCCAATCACTGAGGTCAAGAAAAAAAGTAAGATTCAAGGCCAAATGTGATCTGTTCAGGTTTCTGCTTCAAATTATATGTCCTAATGTTGAGAAGGGTGCTCGAGTCGTTTGACTAAATGTCAAATTGCTTTTCTTGCAGGGTTCAGACCTTTTAAGAAGTGGAGGCGAGTTGTCTCCAGGGTGAAGGCCCTGCTGTGTTGCCTTCCCCAGGATGATGTCTGAGCTGAGGCTGCACCTCCTCAGCTCCAGGTGCACACTGCACCTCCTCAGCTCCAGGTGCCGCCCGCACCTCCTCAGCTCCAGGTGCACACTGCACCTCCTCAGCTCCAGGTGCCGCCCGCACCTCCTCAGCTCCAGGTGCTCCCTGCACCTCCTCCGCCCCAGGTGCTCCCTGCACCACCTCCTCCGCTGCAGGTGGTGCCCGCACCTCCTCAGCTCCAGGTGCTGCCTGCACCTCCTCAGCTCCAGGTGCTCCCTGCACCTCCTCAGCTGCAGGTGCACCCTGCACCTCCTCCACCCCAGGTGCTCCCTGCACCACCTCCTCCGCTGCAGGTGCCCCTCGCACTGCCAGTCCTGGTGGCCCCCGCAGCTCCAGTCCCGGTGCACCTGCACCTCCAGTCCCGGTGCCCCCTGCACCTCCATCTACCTAACCAGCTCAGTCCTCCTCTGACAACCTCACCTAACCAGCAACACCTGGGGCTCTGATTGGGCCTCTGCCAGCCGCACCTGGGCTCAATAAAGGACCGGTGATTAGGTGAAGCTCATGTACCCTGGACTGTTTCTTTATTCAAACGTGTGTGAAGAAGTCTCTCACAGGTCTATGTTTTCTGTGTTTCTTTATTCAAACGTGTGTGAAGAAGTCTCTCACAGGTCTATATTTTCTGTGTTTCTTTAGACACCAGCAGAGTACACCTCCCTGACTGGCATCAAGTCCACAGAGAGGCGTACTACCATCGTCCATGGCCTGCGTGATGTAAGTGCTCCCTGTTTTCTTAACACCATTTTCTTAACAAAAGTCTGTGTCCAGTCGTCCAGTATTTCTGTAGGCTATGTGAGCCGCATATCAAGACCAGCATCGATTTGGTTTTCATAGTTTAAATTAATGTGTAAGTGCAAAATGGAAGGACAGACTGACAGACAGACTGACGGACTGAGAAACTCACAGACAGATAGACAGACTGACAGATAGACTAAACCTTCGATCCATTTGACACTTGACAAGTCTTGTATTGTAATTGCTATGACTACCAGTTAGACAGACAGACAGACAGACATGAATACTGTATATCTAGTGTTCATTTGCTGCTTTTCAAATGAGCTGTGAGGTGAATGTGACTGAACTGTCATTGACTGTGTTTGTAAATGCAGCTCTACCCAAAGGCAGCGGAAGCCGGGGAGGAGGAAGCCATGGCGTTCCTCACCTTAATGGAGCAGATGATGGCTGTGGACGCCAAGCTGAGAGCCACGCCCAGCGACGCTCTGCAGTCCATCTTCATCACCATGGAGGACGCCACCAGCTCTTGGTAAGTGTGTGTGTGTCAGTGTGTGTGTTGTGTGAACACTGTTAACAGACAGTGGTTAGACAGGTGTTTGAGAGATGAAGTGAAGGATGATCAATTGATGGATTGATTGATGTATTGATTGATTGTCATACTTCTTGCAGGGAACATGACAGCGCTGATGACACTGTCCTGGCTGACACCAGCACTGTTCCAGCTGACACCAGCACTGTTCCAGCTGACGAGCCTTCCTGTCCCACTGAGACAGCTGAGGAGGCGTTGACCGCTGACCCAATCACTGAGGTCAAGAAAAAAAGTAAGATTCAAGGCCAAATGTGATCTGTTCAGGTTTCTGCTTCAAATTATATGTCCTAATGTTGAGAAGGGTGCTCGAGTCGTTTGACTAAATGTCAAATTGCTTTTCTTGCAGGGTTCAGACCTTTTAAGAAGTGGAGGCGAGTTGTCTCCAGGGTGAAGGCCCTGCTGTGTTGCCTTCCCCCAGGATGATGTCTGAGCTGAGGCTGCACCTCCTCAGCTCCAGGTGCACACTGCACCTCCTCAGCTCCAGGTGCCGCCCGCACCTCCTCAGCTCCAGGTGCACACTGCACCTCCTCAGCTCCAGGTGCCGCCCGCACCTCCTCAGCTCCAGGTGCTCCCTGCACCTCCTCCGCCCCAGGTGCTCCCTGCACCACCTCCTCCGCTGCAGGTGGTGCCCGCACCTCCTCAGCTCCAGGTGCTGCCTGCACCTCCTCAGCTCCAGGTGCTCCATGCACCTCCTCAGCTGCAGGTGCACCCTGCACCTCCTCCACCCCAGGTGCTCCCTGCACCACCTCCTCCGCTGCAGGTGCCCCTCGCACTGCCAGTCCTGGTGGCCCCCGCAGCTCCAGTCCGGTGCACCTGCACCTCCAGTCCCGGTGCCCCCTGCACCTCCATCTACCTAACCAGCTCAGTCCTCCTCTGACAACCTCACCTAACCAGCAACACCTGGGGCTCTGATTGGGCCTCTGCCAGCCGCACCTGGGCTCAATAAAGGACCGGTGATTAGGTGAAGCTCATGTACCCTGGACTGTTTCTTTATTCAAACGTGTGTGAAGAAGTCTCTCACAGGTCTATGTTTTCTGTGTTTCTTTATTCAAACGTGTGTGAAGAAGTCTCTCACAGGTCTATGTTTTCTGTGTTTCTTTATTCAAACGTGTGTGAAGAAGTCTCTCACAGGTCTATATTTTCTGTGTTTCTTTAGACACCAGCAGAGTACACCTCCCTGACTGGCATCAAGTCCACAGAGAGGCGTACTACCATCGTCCATGGCCTGCGTGATGTAAGTGCTCCCTGTTTTCTTAACACCATTTTCTTAACAAAAGTCTGTGTCCAGTCGTCCAGTATTTCTGTAGGCTATGTGAGCCGCATATCAAGACCAGCATCGATTTGGTTTTCATAGTTTAAATTAATGTGTAAGTGCAAAATGGAAGGACAGACTGACAGACAGACTGACGGACTGAGAAACTCACAGACAGATAGACAGACTGACAGATAGACTAAACCTTCGATCCATTTGACACTTGACAAGTCTTGTATTGTAATTGCTATGACTACCAGTTAGACAGACAGACAGACAGACATGAATACTGTATATCTAGTGTTCATTTGCTGCTTTTCAAATGAGCTGTGAGGTGAATGTGACTGAACTGTCATTGACTGTGTTTGTAAATGCAGCTCTACCCAAAGGCAGCGGGAAGCCGGGGAGGAGGAAGCCATGGCGTTCCTCACCTTAATGGAGCAGATGATGGCTGTGGACGCCAAGCTGAGAGCCACGCCCAGCGACGCTCTGCAGTCCATCTTCATCACCATGGAGGACGCCACCAGCTCTTGGTAAGTGTGTGTGTGTCAGTGTGTGTGTTGTTGTGAACACTGTTAACAGACAGTGGTTAGACAGGTGTTTGAGAGATGAAGTGAAGGATGATCAATTGATGGATTGATTGATGTATTGATTGATTGTCATACTTCTTGCAGGGAACATGACAGCGCTGATGACACTGTCCTGGCTGACACCAGCACTGTTCCAGCTGACACCAGCACTGTTCCAGCTGACGAGCCTTCCTGTCCCACTGAGACAGCTGAGGAGGCGTTGACCGCTGACCCAATCACTGAGGTCAAGAAAAAAAGTAAGATTCAAGGCCAAATGTGATCTGTTCAGGTTTCTGCTTCAAATTATATGTCCTAATGTTGAGAAGGGTGCTCGAGTCGTTTGACTAAATGTCAAATTGCTTTTCTTGCAGGGTTCAGACCTTTTAAGAAGTGGAGGCGAGTTGTCTCCAGGGTGAAGGCCCTGCTGTGTTGCCTTCCCCAGGATGATGTCTGAGCTGAGGCTGCACCTCCTCAGCTCCAGGTGCACACTGCACCTCCTCAGCTCCAGGTGGCCGCCCGCACCTCCTCAGCTCCAGGTGCACACTGCACCTCCTCAGCTCCAGGTGCCGCCCGCACCTCCTCAGCTCCAGGTGCTCCCTGCACCTCCTCCGCCCCAGGTGCTCCCTGCACCACCTCCTCCGCTGCAGGTGGTGCCCGCACCTCCTCAGCTCCAGGTGCTGCCTGCACCTCCTCAGCTCCAGGTGCTCCCTGCACCTCCTCAGCTGCAGGTGCACCCTGCACCTCCTCCACCCCAGGTGCTCCCCTGCACCACCTCCTCCGCTGCAGGTGCCCCTCGCACTGCCAGTCCTGGTGGCCCCCGCAGCTCCAGTCCCGGTGCACCTGCACCTCCAGTCCCGGTGCCCCCTGCACCTCCATCTACCTAACCAGCTCAGTCCTCCTCTGACAACCTCACCTAACCAGCAACACCTGGGGCTCTGATTGGGCCTCTGCCAGCCGCACCTGGGCTCAATAAAGGACCGGTGATTAGGTGAAGCTCATGTACCCTGGACTGTTTCTTTATTCAAACGTGTGTGAAGAAGTCTCTCACAGGTCTATGTTTTCTGTGTTTCTTTATTCAAACGTTGTGTGAAGAAGTCTCTCACAGGTCTATATTTTCTGTGTTTCTTTAGACACCAGCAGAGTACACCTCCCTGACTGGCATCAAGTCCACAGAGAGGCGTACTACCATCGTCCATGGCCTGCGTGATGTAAGTGCTCCCTGTTTTCTTAACACCATTTTCTTAACAAAAGTCTGTGTCCAGTCGTCCAGTATTTCTGTAGGCTATGTGAGCCGCATATCAAGACCAGCATCGATTTGGTTTTCATAGTTTAAATTAATGTGTAAGTGCAAAATGGAAGGACAGACTGACAGACAGACTGACGGACTGAGAAACTCACAGACAGATAGACAGACTGACAGATAGACTAAACCTTCGATCCATTTGACACTTGACAAGTCTTGTATTGTAATTGCTATGACTACCAGTTAGACAGACAGACAGACAGACATGAATACTGTATATCTAGTGTTCATTTGCTGCTTTTCAAATGAGCTGTGAGGTGAATGTGACTGAACTGTCATTGACTGTGTTTGTAAATGCAGCTCTACCCAAAGGCAGCGGAAGCCGGGGAGGAGGAAGCCATGGCGTTCCTCACCTTAATGGAGCAGATGATGGCTGTGGACGCCAAGCTGAGAGCCACGCCCAGCGACGCTCTGCAGTCCATCTTCATCACCATGGAGGACGCCACCAGCTCTTGGTAAGTGTCGTGTGTGTCAGTGTGTGTGTTGTGTGAACACTGTTAACAGACAGTGGTTAGACAGGTGTTTGAGAGATGAAGTGAAGGATGATCAATTGATGGATTGATTGATGTATTGATTGATTGTCATACTTCTTGCAGGGAACATGACAGCGCTGATGACACTGTCCTGGCTGACACCAGCACTGTTCCAGCTGACACCAGCACTGTTCCAGCTGACGAGCCTTCCTGTCCCACTGAGACAGCTGAGGAGGCGTTGACCGCTGACCCAATCACTGAGGTCAAGAAAAAAAGTAAGATTCAAGGCCAAATGTGATCTGTTCAGGTTTCTGCTTCAAATTATATGTCCTAATGTTGAGAAGGGTGCTCGAGTCGTTTGACTAAATGTCAAATTGCTTTTCTTGCAGGGTTCAGACCTTTTAAGAAGTGGAGGCGAGTTGTCTCCAGGGTGAAGGCCCTGCTGTGTTGCCTTCCCCAGGATGATGTCTGAGCTGAGGCTGCACCTCCTCAGCTCCAGGTGCACACTGCACCTCCTCAGCTCCAGGTGCCGCCCGCACCTCCTCAGCTCCAGGTGCACACTGCACCTCCTCAGCTCCAGGTGCCGCCCGCACCTCCTCAGCTCCAGGTGCTCCCTGCACCTCCTCCGCCCCAGGTGCTCCCTGCACCACCTCCTCCGCTGCAGGTGGTGCCCGCACCTCCTCAGCTCCAGGTGCTGCCTGCACCTCCTCAGCTCCAGGTGCTCCATGCACCTCCTCAGCTGCAGGTGCACCCTGCACCTCCTCCACCCCAGGTGCTCCCTGCACCACCTCCTCCGCTGCAGGTGCCCCTCGCACTGCCAGTCCTGGTGGCCCCCGCAGCTCCAGTCCCGGTGCACCTGCACCTCCAGTCCCGGTGCCCCCTGCACCTCCATCTACCTAACCAGCTCAGTCCTCCTCTGACAACCTCACCTAACCAGCAACACCTGGGGCTCTGATTGGGCCTCTGCCAGCCGCACCTGGGCTCAATAAAGGACCGGTGATTAGGTGAAGCTCATGTACCCTGGACTGTTTCTTTATTCAAACGTGTGTGAAGAAGTCTCTCACAGGTCTATGTTTTCTGTGTTTCTTTATTCAAACGTGTGTGAAGAAGTCTCTCACAGGTCTATGTTTTCTGTGTTTCTTTATTCAAACGTGTGTGAAGAAGTCTCTCACAGGTCTATATTTTCTGTGTTTCTTTAGACACCAGCAGAGTACACCTCCCTGACTGGCATCAAGTCCACAGAGAGGCGTACTACCATCGTCCATGGCCTGCGTGATGTAAGTGCTCCCTGTTTTCTTAACACCATTTTCTTAACAAAAGTCTGTGTCCAGTCGTCCAGTATTTCTGTAGGCTATGTGAGCCGCATATCAAGACCAGCATCGATTTGGTTTTCATAGTTTAAATTAATGTGTAAGTGCAAAATGGAAGGACAGACTGACAGACAGACTGACGGACTGAGAAACTCACAGACAGATAGACAGACTGACAGATAGACTAAACCTTCGATCCATTTGACACTTGACAAGTCTTGTATTGTAATTGCTATGACTACCAGTTAGACAGACAGACAGACAGACATGAATACTGTATATCTAGTGTTCATTTGCTGCTTTTCAAATGAGCTGTGAGGTGAATGTGACTGAACTGTCATTGACTGTGTTTGTAAATGCAGCTCTACCCAAAGGCAGCGGAAGCCGGGGAGGAGGAAGCCATGGCGTTCCTCACCTTAATGGAGCAGATGATGGCTGTGGACGCCAAGCTGAGAGCCACGCCCAGCGACGCTCTGCAGTCCATCTTCATCACCATGGAGGACGCCACCAGCTCTTGGTAAGTGTGTGTGTGTCAGTGTGTGTGTTGTGTGAACACTGTTAACAGACAGTGGTTAGACAGGTGTTTGAGAGATGAAGTGAAGGATGATCAATTGATGGATTGATTGATGTATTGATTGATTGTCATACTTCTTGCAGGGAACATGACAGCGCTGATGACACTGTCCTGGCTGACACCAGCACTGTTCCAGCTGACACCAGCACTGTTCCAGCTGACGAGCCTTCCTGTCCCACTGAGACAGCTGAGGAGGCGTTGACCGCTGACCCAATCACTGAGGTCAAGAAAAAAAGTAAGATTCAAGGCCAAATGTGATCTGTTCAGGTTTCTGCTTCAAATTATATGTCCTAATGTTGAGAAGGGTGCTCGAGTCGTTTGACTAAATGTCAAATTGCTTTTCTTGCAGGGTTCAGACCTTTTAAGAAGTGGAGGCGAGTTGTCTCCAGGGTGAAGGCCCTGCTGTGTTGCCTTCCCCAGGATGATGTCTGAGCTGAGGCTGCACCTCCTCAGCTCCAGGTGCACACTGCACCTCCTCAGCTCCAGGTGCCGCCCGCACCTCCTCAGCTCCAGGTTGCACACTGCACCTCCTCAGCTCCAGGTGCCGCCCGCACCTCCTCAGCTCCAGGTGCTCCCTGCACCTCCTCCGCCCCAGGTGCTCCCTGCACCACCTCCTCCGCTGCAGGTGGTGCCCGCACCTCCTCAGCTCCAGGTGCTGCCTGCACCTCCTCAGCTCCAGGTGCTCCCTGCACCTCCTCAGCTGCAGGTGCACCCTGCACCTCCTCCACCCCAGGTGCTCCCTGCACCACCTCCTCCCGCTGCAGGTGCCCCTCGCACTGCCAGTCCTGGTGGCCCCCGCAGCTCCAGTCCCGGTGCACCTGCACCTCCAGTCCCGGTGCCCCCTGCACCTCCATCTACCTAACCAGCTCAGTCCTCCTCTGACAACCTCACCTAACCAGCAACACCTGGGGCTCTGATTGGGCCTCTGCCAGCCGCACCTGGGCTCAATAAAGGACCGGTGATTAGGTGAAGCTCATGTACCCTGGACTGTTTCTTTATTCAAACGTTGTGTGAAGAAGTCTCTCACAGGTCTATGTTTTCTGTGTTTCTTTATTCAAACGTGTGTGAAGAAGTCTCTCACAGGTCTATGTTTTCTGTGTTTCTTTATTCAAACGTGTGTGAAGAAGTCTCTCACAGGTCTATATTTTCTGTGTTTCTTTAGACACCAGCAGAGTACACCTCCCTGACTGGCATCAAGTCCACAGAGAGGCGTACTACCATCGTCCATGGCCTGCGTGATGTAAGTGCTCCCTGTTTTCTTAACACCATTTTCTTAACAAAAGTCTGTGTCCAGTCGTCCAGTATTTCTGTAGGCTATGTGAGCCGCATATCAAGACCAGCATCGATTTGGTTTTCATAGTTTAAATTAATGTGTAAGTGCAAAATGGAAGGACAGACTGACAGACAGACTGACGGACTGAGAAACTCACAGACAGATAGACAGACTGACAGATAGACTAAACCTTCGATCCATTTGACACTTGACAAGTCTTGTATTGTAATTGCTATGACTACCAGTTAGACAGACAGACAGACAGACATGAATACTGTATATCTAGTGTTCATTTGCTGCTTTTCAAATGAGCTGTGAGGTGAATGTGACTGAACTGTCATTGACTGTGTTTGTAAATGCAGCTCTACCCAAAGGCAGCGGAAGCCGGGGAGGAGGAAGCCATGGCGTTCCTCACCTTAATGGAGCAGATGATGGCTGTGGACGCCAAGCTGAGAGCCACGCCCAGCGACGCTCTGCAGTCCATCTTCATCACCATGGAGGACGCCACCAGCTCTTGGTAAGTGTGTGTGTGTCAGTGTGTGTGTTGTGTGAACACTGTTAACAGACAGTGGTTAGACAGGTGTTTGAGAGATGAAGTGAAGGATGATCAATTGATGGATTGATTGATGTATTGATTGATTGTCATACTTCTTGCAGGGAACATGACAGCGCTGATGACACTGTCCTGGCTGACACCAGCACTGTTCCAGCTGACACCAGCACTGTTCCAGCTGACGAGCCTTCCTGTCCCACTGAGACAGCTGAGGAGGCGTTGACCGCTGACCCAATCACTGAGGTCAAGAAAAAAAGTAAGATTCAAGGCCAAATGTGATCTGTTCAGGTTTCTGCTTCAAATTATATGTCCTAATGTTGAGAAGGGTGCTCGAGTCGTTTGACTAAATGTCAAATTGCTTTTCTTGCAGGGTTCAGACCTTTTAAGAAGTGGAGGCGAGTTGTCTCCAGGGTGAAGGCCCTGCTGTGTTGCCTTCCCCAGGATGATGTCTGAGCTGAGGCTGCACCTCCTCAGCTCCAGGTGCACACTGCACCTCCTCAGCTCCAGGTGCCGCCCGCACCTCCTCAGCTCCAGGTGCACACTGCACCTCCTCAGCTCCAGGTGCCGCCCGCACCTCCTCAGCTCCAGGTGCTCCCTGCACCTCCTCCGCCCCAGGTGCTCCCTGCACCACCTCCTCCGCTGCAGGTGGTGCCCGCACCTCCTCAAGCTCCAGGTGCTGCCTGCACCTCCTCAGCTCCAGGTGCTCCATGCACCTCCTCAGCTGCAGGTGCACCCTGCACCTCCTCCACCCCAGGTGCTCCCTGCACCACCTCC
>NW_028151464.1:0-52433 GCF_964638095.1 Poromitra crassiceps
AAAAATCCAAAATCAGACAGAGTGTTGACACCAGAGAGGCTAAGACCGCATTGACTCAGTGCGGTATTCAGCCTCTCTGGTGTCAAGTCTGATTTGGAAAAAAAAAAAAAAAAATCCAAAATCAGACAGAGTGTTGAGACCAGAGAGGCTAAGACCGCATTGACTCAGTGCAGTATTCAGCCTCTCTGGTGTCAAGTCTGATTTTGGAAAAAAAAAAAAAAAAATCCAAAATCAGACAGAGTGTTGACACCAGAGAGGCTAAGACCGCATTGACTCGGTGCGGTATTCAGCCTCTCTGGTGTCAAGTCTGATTTTGGAAAAAAAAAAAAAAAAATCCAAAATCAGACAGAGTGTTGACACCAGAGAGGCTAAGACCGCATTGACTCAGTGCAGTATTCAGCCTCTCTGGTGTCAAGTCTGATTTTGGAAAAAAAAAAAAATCCAAAATCAGACAGAGTGTTGACACCAGAGAGGCTAAGACCGCATTGACTCAGTGCGGTATTCAGCCTCTCTGGTGTCAAGTCTGATTTTGGAAAAAAAAAAAAAAAATCCAAAATCAGACAGAGTGTTGAGACCAGAGAGGCTAAGACCGCATTGACTCAGTGCAGTATTCAGCCTCTCTGGTGTCAAGTCTGATTTTGGAAAAAAAAAAAAAAAAATCCAAAATCAGACAGAGTGTTGACACCAGAGAGGCTAAGACCGCATTGACTCAGTGCGGTATTCAGCCTCTCTGGTGTCAAGTCTGATTTTGGAAAAAAAAAAAAAAATCCAAAATCAGACAGAGTGTTGACACCAGAGAGGCTAAGACCGCATTGACTCAGTGCGGTATTCAGCCTCTCTGGTGTCAAGTCTGATTTTGGAAAAAAAAAAAAAAAAAATCCAAATCAGACAGAGTGTTGAGACCAGAGAGGCTAAGACCGCATTGACTCAGTGCGGTATTCAGCCTCTCTGGTGTCAAGTCTGATTTTGGAAAAAAAAAAAAAAAAATCCAAAATCAGACAGAGTGTTGACACCAGAGAGGCTAAGACCGCATTGACTCAGTGCGGTATTCAGCCTCTCTGGTGTCAAGTCTGATTTTGGAAAAAAAAAAAAAAATCCAAAATCAGACAGAGTGTTGAGACCAGAGAGGCTAAGACCGCATTGACTCAGTGCGGTATTCAGCCTCTCTGGTGTCAAGTCTGATTTTGGAAAAAAAAAAAAAAAAATCCAAAATCAGACAGAGTGTTGACACCAGAGAGGCTAAGACCGCATTGACTCAGTGCGGTATTCAGCCTCTCTGGTGTCAAGTCTGATTTTGGAAAAAAAAAAAAAAATCCAAAATCAGACAGAGTGTTGACACCAGAGAGGCTAAGACCGCATTGACTCAGTGCGGTATTCAGCCTCTCTGGTGTCAAGTCTGATTTTGGAAAAAAAAAAAAAAAAATCCAAATCAGACAGAGTGTTGAGACCAGAGAGGCTAAGACCGCATTGACTCAGTGCGGTATTCAGCCTCTCTGGTGTCAAGTCTGATTTTGAAAAAAAAAAAAAAAAATCCAAAATCAGACAGAGTGTTGACACCAGAGAGGCTAAGACCGCATTGACTCAGTGCGGTATTCAGCCTCTCTGGTGTCAAGTCTGATTTTGGAAAAAAAAAAAAAAAATCCAAAATCAGACAGAGTGTTGAGACCAGAGAGGCTAAGACCGCATTGACTCAGTGCGGTATTCAGCCTCTCTGGTGTCAAGTCTGATTTTGGAAAAAAAAAAAAAAAAATCCAAAATCAGACAGAGTGTTGACACCAGAGAGGCTAAGACCGCATTGACTCAGTGCGGTATTCAGCCTCTCTGGTGTCAAGTCTGATTTTGGAGAAAAAAAAAAAGAAATCCAAAATCAGACAGAGTGTTGACACCAGAGAGGCTAAGACCGCATTGACTCAGTGCGGTATTCAGCCTCTCTGGTGTCAAGTCTGATTTTGGAAAAAAAAAAAAAAAATCCAAAATCAGACAGAGTGTTGAGACCAGAGAGGCTAAGACCGCATTGACTCAGTGCGGTATTCAGCCTCTCTGGTGTCAAGTCTGATTTTGGAAAAAAAAAAAAAAAATCCAAAATCAGACAGAGTGTTGACACCAGAGAGGCTAAGACCGCATTGACTCAGTGCGGTATTCAGCCTCTCTGGTGTCAAGTCTGATTTTGGAAAAAAAAAAAAAAAAATCCAAAATCAGACAGAGTGTTGAGACCAGAGAGGCTAAGACCGCATTGACTCAGTGCAGTATTCAGCCTCTCTGGTGTCAAGTCTGATTTTGGAAAAAAAAAAAAAAAAATCCAAAATCAGACAGAGTGTTGACACCAGAGAGGCTAAGACCGCATTGACTCAGTGCGGTATTCAGCCTCTCTGGTGTCAAGTCTGATTTTGGAAAAAAAAAAAAAAAAATCCAAAATCAGACAGAGTGTTGACACCAGAGAGGCTAAGACCGCATTGACTCAGTGCAGTATTCAGCCTCTCTGGTGTCAAGTCTGATTTTGGAAAAAAAAAAAAAATCCAAAATCAGACAGAGTGTTGACACCAGAGTGGCTAAGACCGCATTGACTCAGTGCGGTATTCAGCCTCTCTGGTGTCAAGTCTGATTTTGGAAAAAAATAAAAATAAATCCAAAATCAGACAGAGTGTTGAGACCAGAGAGGCTAAGACCGCATTGACTCAGTGCAGTATTCAGCCTCTCTGGTGTCAAGTCTGATTTTGGAAAAAAAAAAAAAAAAATCCAAAATCAGACAGAGTGTTGACACCAGAGAGGCTAAGACCGCATTGACTCAGTGCGGTATTCAGCCTCTCTGGTGTCAAGTCTGATTTTGGAAAAAAAAAAAAAAATCCAAAATCAGACAGAGTGTTGACACCAGAGAGGCTAAGACCGCATTGACTCAGTGCGGTATTCAGCCTCTCTGGTGTCAAGTCTGATTTTGGAAAAAAAAAAAAAAAATCCAAATCAGACAGAGTGTTGAGACCAGAGAGGCTAAGACCGCATTGACTCAGTGCGGTATTCAGCCTCTCTGGTGTCAAGTCTGATTTTGAAAAAAAAAAAAAAAAATCCAAATCAGACAGAGTGTTGACACCAGAGAGGCTAAGACCGCATTGACTCAGTGCGGTATTCAGCCTCTCTGGTGTCAAGTCTGATTTTGGAAAAAAAAAAAAAAATCCAAAATCAGACAGAGTGTTGAGACCAGAGAGGCTAAGACCGCATTGACTCAGTGCGGTATTCAGCCTCTCTGGTGTCAAGTCTGATTTTGGAAAAAAAAAAAAAAAAATCCAAAATCAGACAGAGTGTTGACACCAGAGAGGCTAAGACCGCATTGACTCAGTGCGGTATTCAGCCTCTCTGGTGTCAAGTCTGATTTTGGAGAAAAAAAAAAAGAAATCCAAAATCAGACAGAGTGTTGACACCAGAGAGGCTAAGACCGCATTGACTCAGTGCGGTATTCAGCCTCTCTGGTGTCAAGTCTGATTTTGGAAAAAAAAAAAAAAAATCCAAAATCAGACAGAGTGTTGAGACCAGAGAGGCTAAGACCGCATTGACTCAGTGCGGTATTCAGCCTCTCTGGTGTCAAGTCTGATTTTGGAAAAAAAAAAAAAAAAATCCAAAATCAGACAGAGTGTTGACACCAGAGAGGCTAAGACCGCATTGACTGCGGTATTCAGCCTCTCTGGTGTCAAGTCTGATTTTGGAAAAAAAAAAAAAAAAATCCAAAATCAGACAGAGTGTTGAGACCAGAGAGGCTAAGACCGCATTGACTCAGTGCGGTATTCAGCCTCTCTGGTGTCAAGTCTGATTTTGGAAAAAAAAAAAAAAAATCCAAAATCAGACAGAGTGTTGATACCAGAGAGGCTAAGACCGCATTGACTCAGTGCGGTATTCAGCCTCTCTGGTGTCAAGTCTGATTTTGGAAAAAAAAAAAGAAATCCAAAATCAGACAGAGTGTTGACACCAGAGAGGCTAAGACCGCATTGACTCATTGCGGTATTCAGCCTCTCTGGTGTCAAGTCTGATTTTGGAAAAAAAAAAAAAAAAATCCAAAATCAGACAGAGTGTTGAGACCAGAGAGGCTAAGACCGCATTGACTCAGTGCGGTATTCAGCCTCTCTGGTGTCAAGTCTGATTTTTGAAAAAAAAAAAAAAAAGATCCAAAATCAGACTTGACACCAGAGAGGCTAAGACCGCATTGACTCAGTGCGGTATTCAGCCTCTCTGGTGTCAAGTCTGATTTTGGAAAAAAAAAAAAAAAATCCAAAATCAGACAGTGTTGACACCAGAGAGGCTAAGACCGCATTGACTCAGTGCGGTATTCAGCCTCTCTGGTGTCAAGTCTGATTTTGGAAAAAAAAAAAAAAATCCAAAATCAGACAGAGTGTTGACACCAGAGAGGCTAAGACCGCATTGACTCAGTGCGGTATTCAGCCTCTCTGGTGTCAAGTCTGATTTTGGAAAAAAAAAAAAAAAAATCCAAATCAGACAGAGTGTTGAGACCAGAGAGGCTAAGACCGCATTGACTCAGTGCGGTATTCAGCCTCTCTGGTGTCAAGTCTGATTTTTGAAAAAAAAAAAAAAAAAATCCAAAATCAGACAGAGTGTTGACACCAGAGAGGCTAAGACCGCATTGACTCAGTGCGGTATTCAGCCTCTCTGGTGTCAAGTCTGATTTTGGAAAAAAAAAAAAAAAATCCAAAATCAGACAGAGTGTTGAGACCAGAGAGGCTAAGACCGCATTGACTCAGTGCGGTATTCAGCCTCTCTGGTGTCAAGTCTGATTTTGGAAAAAAAAAAAGAAATCCAAAATCAGACAGAGTGTTGACACCAGAGAGGCTAAGACCGCATTGACTCAGTGCGGTATTCAGCCTCTCTGGTGTCAAGTCTGATCCGCATTGACTCAGTGCGGTATTCAGCCTCTCTGGTGTCAAGTCTGATTTTGGAAAAAAAAAAAGAAATCCAAAATCAGACAGAGTGTTGACACCAGAGTGGCTAAGACCGCATTGACTCAGTGCGGTATTCAGCCTCTCTGGTGTCAAGTCTGATTTTGGAAAAAAAAAAAAAAAAATCCAAAATCAGACAGAGTGTTGAGACCAGAGAGGCTAAGACCGCATTGACTCAGTGCGGTATTCAGCCTCTCTGGTGTCAAGTCTGATTTTGGAAAAAAAAAAAAAAAAATCCAAAATCAGACAGAGTGTTGACACCAGAGAGGCTAAGACCGCATTGACTCAGTGCGGTATTCAGCCTCTCTGGTGTCAAGTCTGATTTTGGAAAAAAAAAAAAAAATCCAAAATCAGACAGAGTGTTGACACCAGAGAGGCTAAGACCGCATTGACTCAGTGCGGTATTCAGCCTCTCTGGTGTCAAGTCTGATTTTGGAAAAAAAAAAAAAAAAATCCAAAATCAGACAGAGTGTTGAGACCAGAGAGGCTAAGACCGCATTGACTCAGTGCGGTATTCAGCCTCTCTGGTGTCAAGTCTGATTTTGGAAAAAAAAAAAGAAATCCAAAATCAGACAGAGTGTTGACACCAGAGTGGCTAAGACCGCATTGACTCAGTGCGGTATTCAGCCTCTCTGGTGTCAAGTCTGATTTTGGAAAAAAAAAAAAAAAAATCCAAAATCAGACAGAGTGTTGAGACCAGAGAGGCTAAGACCGCATTGACTCAGTGCGGTATTCAGCCTCTCTGGTGTCAAGTCTGATTTTGGAAAAAAAAAAAAAAAATCCAAAATCAGACAGAGTGTTGACACCAGAGAGGCTAAGACCGCATTGACTCAGTGCGGTATTCAGCCTCTCTGGTGTCAAGTCTGATTTTGGAAAAAAAAAAAAAAATCCAAAATCAGACAGAGTGTTGACACCAGAGAGGCTAAGACCGCATTGACTCAGTGCGGTATTCAGCCTCTCTGGTGTCAAGTCTGATTTTGGGAAAAAAAAAAAAAAATCCAAAATCAGACAGAGTGTTGAGACCAGAGAGGCTAAGACCGCATTGACTCAGTGCGGTATTCAGCCTCTCTGGTGTCAAGTCTGATTTTGGAAAAAAAAAAAGAAATCCAAAATCAGACAGAGTGTTGACACCAGAGAGGCTAAGACCGCATTGACTCAGTGCGGTATTCAGCCTCTCTGGTGTCAAGTCTGATTTTGGAAAAAAAAAAAAAAAATCCAAAATCAGACAGAGTGTTGAGACCAGAGAGGCTAAGACCGCATTCACTCAGTGCGGTATTCAGCCTCTCTGGTGTCAAGTCTGATTTTGGAAAAAAAAAAAAAAATCCAAAATCAGACAGAGTGTTGACACCAGAGAGGCTAAGACCGCATTGACTCAGTGCAGTATTCAGCCTCTCTGGTGTCAAGTCTGATTTTAGAAAAAAAAAAAAAAATCCAAAATCAGACAGAGTGTTGAGACCAGAGAGGCTAAGACCGCATTGACTCAGTGCGGTATTCAGCCTCTCTGGTGTCAAGTCTGATTTTGGAAAAAAAAAAAAAAAAAAATCCAAAATCAGACAGAGTGTTGACACCAGAGAGGCTAAGACCGCATTGACTCAGTGCAGTATTCAGCCTCTCTGGTGTCAAGTCTGATTTTGGAAAAAAAAAAAAAAAATTCCAAAATCAGACAGAGTGTTGAGACCAGAGAGGCTAAGACCGCATTGACTCAGTGCAGTATTCAGCCTCTCTGGTGTCAAGTCTGATTTTGGAAAAAAAAAAAAAAAAAATCCAAAATCAGACAGAGTGTTGACACCAGAGAGGCTAAGACCGCATTGACTCGGTGCGGTATTCAGCCTCTCTGGTGTCAAGTCTGATTTTGGAAAAAAAAAAAAAAAAATCCAAAATCAGACAGAGTGTTGACACCAGAGAGGCTAAGACCACATTGACTCAGTGCAGTATTCAGCCTCTCTGGTGTCAAGTCTGATTTTGGAAAAAAAAAAAAAAAAATCCAAAATCAGACAGAGTGTTGAGACCAGAGAGGCTAAGACCGCATTGACTCAGTGCAGTATTCAGCCTCTCTGGTGTCAAGTCTGATTTTGGAAAAAAAAAAAAAAAAATCCAAAATCAGACAGAGTGTTGACACCAGAGAGGCTAAGACCGCATTGACTCAGGTGCGGTATTCAGCCTCTCTGGTGTCAAGTCTGATTTTGGAAAAAAAAAAAAAAATCCAAAATCAGACAGAGTGTTGAGACCAGAGAGGCTAAGACCGCATTGACTCAGTGCGGTATTCAGCCTCTCTGGTGTCAAGTCTGATTTTGGAAAAAAAAAAAAAAAAATCCAAAATCAGACAGAGTGTTGAGACCAGAGAGGCTAAGACCGCATTGACTCAGTGCGGTATTCAGCCTCTCTGGTGTCAAGTCTGATTTTGGAAAAAAAAAAAAAAAAATCCAAAATCAGACAGAGTGTTGACACCAGAGAGGCTAAGACCGCATTGACTCAGTGCGGTATTCAGCCTCTCTGGTGTCAAGTCTGATTTTGGAAAAAAAAAAAAAAAATCCAAAATCAGACAGAGTGTTGACACCAGAGAGGCTAAGACCGCATTGACTCAGTGCGGTATTCAGCCTCTCTGGTGTCAAGTCTGATTTTGGAAAAAAAAAAAAAAAAATCCAAAATCAGACAGAGTGTTGAGACCAGAGAGGCTAAGACCGCATTGACTCAGTGCGGTATTCAGCCTCTCTGGTGTCAAGTCTGATTTTGGAAAAAAAAAAAAGAAATCCAAAATCAGACAGAGTGTTGACACCAGAGAGGCTAAGACCGCATTGACTCAGTGCGGTATTCAGCCTCTCTGGTGTCAAGTCTGATTTTGGAAAAAAAAAAAAAAAAATCCAAAATCAGACAGAGTGTTGAGACCAGAGAGGCTAAGACCGCATTGACTCAGTGCGGTATTCAGCCTCTCTGGTGTCAAGTCTGATTTTGGAAAAAAAAAAAAAAAAATCCAAAATCAGACAGAGTGTTGAGACCAGAGAGGCTAAGACCGCATTGACTCAGTGCGGTATTCAGCCTCTCTGGTGTCAAGTCTGATTTTGAAAAAAAAAAAAAAAAAATCCAAAATCAGACAGAGTGTTGACACCAGAGAGGCTAAGACCGCATTGACTCAGTGCGGTATTCAGCCTCTCTGGTGTCAAGTCTGATTTTGGAAAAAAAAAAAAAAAATCCAAAATCAGACAGAGTGTTGAGACCAGAGAGGCTAAGACCGCATTGACTCAGTGCGGTATTCAGCCTCTCTGGTGTCAAGTCTGATTTTGGAAAAAAAAAAAAAAAAATCCAAAATCAGACAGAGTGTTGACACCAGAGAGGCTAAGACCGCATTGACTCAGTGCGGTATTCAGCCTCTCTGGTGTCAAGTCTGATTTTGGAGAAAAAAAAAAAAGAAATCCAAAATCAGACAGAGTGTTGACACCAGAGAGGCTAAGACCGCATTGACTCAGTGCGGTATTCAGCCTCTCTGGTGTCAAGTCTGATTTTGGAAAAAAAAAAAAAAAATCCAAAATCAGACAGAGTGTTGAGACCAGAGAGGCTAAGACCGCATTGACTCAGTGCGGTATTCAGCCTCTCTGGTGTCAAGTCTGATTTTGGAAAAAAAAAAAAAAAAATCCAAAATCAGACAGTGTTGACACCAGAGAGGCTAAGACCGCATTGACTCAGTGCGGTATTCAGCCTCTCTGGTGTCAAGTCTGATTTTGGAAAAAAAAAAAAAAAAAATCCAAAATCAGACAGAGTGTTGAGACCAGAGAGGCTAAGACCGCATTGACTCAGTGCGGTATTCAGCCTCTCTGGTGTCAAGTCTGATTTTGGAAAAAAAAAAAAAAAATCCAAAATCAGACAGAGTGTTGACACCAGAGAGGCTAAGACCGCATTGACTCAGTGCGGTATTCAGCCTCTCTGGTGTCAAGTCTGATTTTGGAAAAAAAAAAAAAAATCCAAAATCAGACAGAGTGTTGACACCAGAGAGGCTAAGACCGCATTGACTCAGTGCGGTATTCAGCCTCTCTGGTGTCAAGTCTGATTTTGGGAAAAAAAAAAAAAAAATCCAAAATCAGACAGAGTGTTGAGACCAGAGAGGCTAAGACCGCATTGACTCAGTGCGGTATTCAGCCTCTCTGGTGTCAAGTCTGATTTTTGAAAAAAAAAAAAAAAAGATCCAAAATCAGACTTGACACCAGAGAGGCTAAGACCGCATTGACTCAGTGCGGTATTCAGCCTCTCTGGTGTCAAGTCTGATTTTGGAAAAAAAAAAAAAAAAATCCAAAATCAGACAGTGTTGACACCAGAGAGGCTAAGACCGCATTGACTCAGTGCGGTATCAGCCTCTCTGGTGTCAAGTCTGATTTTGGAAAAAAAAAAAAAAAAAATCCAAAATCAGACAGAGTGTTGACACCAGAGAGGCTAAGACCGCATTGACTCAGTGCGGTATTCAGCCTCTCTGGTGTCAAGTCTGATTTTGGAAAAAAAAAAAAAAAAATCCAAATCAGACAGAGTGTTGAGACCAGAGAGGCTAAGACCGCATTGACTCAGTGCGGTATTCAGCCTCTCTGGTGTCAAGTCTGATTTTTGGAAAAAAAAAAAAAAAAAAATCCAAAATCAGACAGAGTGTTGACACCAGAGAGGCTAAGACCGCATTGACTCAGTGCGGTATTCAGCCTCTCTGGTGTCAAGTCTGATTTTGGAAAAAAAAAAAAAAAATCCAAAATCAGACAGAGTGTTGAGACCAGAGAGGCTAAGACCGCATTGACTCAGTGCGGTATTCAGCCTCTCTGGTGTCAAGTCTGATTTTGGAAAAAAAAAAAGAAATCCAAAATCAGACAGAGTGTTGACACCAGAGAGGCTAAGACCGCATTGACTCAGTGCGGTATTCAGCCTCTCTGGTGTCAAGTCTGATCCGCATTGACTCAGTGCGGTATTCAGCCTCTCTGGTGTCAAGTCTGATTTTGGAAAAAAAAAAAAAATCCAAAATCAGACAGAGTGTTGACACCAGAGTGGCTAAGACCGCATTGACTCAGTGCGGTATTCAGCCTCTCTGGTGTCAAGTCTGATTTTGGAAAAAAAAAAAAAAAAAATCCAAAATCAGACAGAGTGTTGAGACCAGAGAGGCTAAGACCGCATTGACTCAGTGCGGTATTCAGCCTCTCTGGTGTCAAGTCTGATTTTGGAAAAAAAAAAAGAAATCCAAAATCAGACAGAGTGTTGACACCAGAGTGGCTAAGACCGCATTGACTCAGTGCGGTATTCAGCCTCTCTGGTGTCAAGTCTGATTTTGGAAAAAAAAAAAAAAAAATCCAAAATCAGACAGAGTGTTGAGACCAAGAGGCTAAGACCGCATTGACTCAGTGCGGTATTCAGCCTCTCTGGTGTCAAGTCTGATTTTGGAAAAAAAAAAAAAAAAATCCAAAATCAGACAGAGTGTTGACACCAGAGAGGCTAAGACCGCATTGACTCAGTGCGGTATTCAGCCTCTCTGGTGTCAAGTCTGATTTTGGAAAAAAAAAAAAGAAATCCAAAATCAGACAGAGTGTTGACACCAGAGAGGCTAAGACCGCATTGACTCAGTGCGGTATTCAGCCTCTCTGGTGTCAAGTCTGATTTTGGAAAAAAAAAAAAAAAAAATCCAAAATCAGACAGAGTGTTGAGACCAGAGAGGCTAAGACCGCATTCACTCAGTGCGGTATTCAGCCTCTCTGGTGTCAAGTCTGATTTTGGAAAAAAAAAAAAAAAATCCAAAATCAGACAGAGTGTTGACACCAGAGAGGCTAAGACCCCATTGACTCAGTGCAGTATTCAGCCTCTCTGGTGTCAAGTCTGATTTTAGAAAAAAAAAAAAAAAATCCAAAATCAGACAGAGTGTTGAGACCAGAGAGGCTAAGACCGCATTGACTCAGTGCGGTATTCAGCCTCTCTGGTGTCAAGTCTGATTTTGGAAAAAAAAAAAAAAAAAAAATCCAAAATCAGACAGAGTGTTGACACCAGAGAGGCTAAGACCGCATTGACTCAGTGCAGTATTCAGCCTCTCTGGTGTCAAGTCTGATTTTTGAAAAAAAAAAAAAAAAATCCAAAATCAGACAGAGTGTTGAGACCAGAGAGGCTAAGACCGCATTGACTCAGTGCAGTATTCAGCCTCTCTGGTGTCAAGTCTGATTTTGGAAAAAAAAAAAAAAAAAATCCAAAATCAGACAGAGTGTTGACACCAGAGAGGCTAAGACCGCATTGACTCGGTGCGGTATTCAGCCTCTCTGGTGTCAAGTCTGATTTTGGAAAAAAAAAAAAAAAAAATCCAAAATCAGACAGAGTGTTGACACCAGAGAGGCTAAGACCGCATTGACTCAGTGCAGTATTCAGCCTCTCTGGTGTCAAGTCTGATTTTGGAAAAAAAAAAAAAAAATCCAAAATCAGACAGAGTGTTGAGACCAGAGAGGCTAAGACCGCATTGACTCAGTGCAGTTTTCAGCCTCTCTGGTGTCAAGTCTGATTTTGGAAAAAAAAAAAAAAAAAATCCAAAATCAGACAGAGTGTTGACACCAGAGAGGCTAAGACCGCATTGACTCGGTGCGGTATTCAGCCTCTCTGGTGTCAAGTCTGATTTTGGAAAAAAAAAAAAAAAAATCCAAAATCAGACAGAGTGTTGAGACCAGAGAGGCTAAGACCGCATTGACTCAGTGCGGTATTCAGCCTCTCTGGTGTCAAGTCTGATTTTGGAAAAAAAAAAAAAAATCCAAAATCAGACAGAGTGTTGAGACCAGAGAGGCTAAGACCGCATTGACTCAGTGCGGTATTCAGCCTCTCTGGTGTCAAGTCTGATTTTGGAAAAAAAAAAAAAAAAATCCAAAATCAGACAGAGTGTTGAGACCAGAGAGGCTAAGACCGCATTGACTCAGTGCGGTATTCAGCCTCTCTGGTGTCAAGTCTGATTTTGGAAAAAAAAAAAAAAAATCCAAAATCAGACAGAGTGTTGACACCAGAGAGGCTAAGACCGCATTGACTCAGTGCGGTATTCAGCCTCTCTGGTGTCAAGTCTGATTTTGGAAAAAAAAAAAAAAATCCAAAATCAGACAGAGTGTTGACACCAGAGAGGCTAAGACCGCATTGACTCAGTGCGGTATTCAGCCTCTCTGGTGTCAAGTCTGATTTTGGAAAAAAAAAAAAAAAAATCCAAAATCAGACAGAGTGTTGAGACCAGAGAGGCTAAGACCGCATTGACTCAGTGCGGTATTCAGCCTCTCTGGTGTCAAGTCTGATTTTTGAAAAAAAAAAAAAAAAGATCCAAAATCAGACTTGACACCAGAGAGGCTAAGACCGCATTGACTCAGTGCGGTATTCAGCCTCTCTGGTGTCAAGTCTGATTTTGGAAAAAAAAAAAAAAAAATCCAAAATCAGACAGTGTTGACACCAGAGAGGCTAAGACCGCATTGACTCAGTGCGGTATTCAGCCTCTCTGGTGTCAAGTCTGATTTTGGAAAAAAAAAAAAAAAAATCCAAAATCAGACAGAGTGTTGACACCAGAGAGGCTAAGACCGCATTGACTCAGTGCGGTATTCAGCCTCTCTGGTGTCAAGTCTGATTTTGGAAAAAAAAAAAAAAAAAATCCAAATCAGACAGAGTGTTGAGACCAGAGAGGCTAAGACCGCATTGACTCAGTGCGGTATTCAGCCTCTCTGGTGTCAAGTCTGATTTTTGAAAAAAAAAAAAAAAAAATCCAAAATCAGACAGAGTGTTGACACCAGAGAGGCTAAGACCGCATTGACTCAGTGCGGTATTCAGCCTCTCTGGTGTCAAGTCTGATTTTGGAAAAAAAAAAAAAAAATCCAAAATCAGACAGAGTGTTGAGACCAGAGAGGCTAAGACCGCATTGACTCAGTGCGGTATTCAGCCTCTCTGGTGTCAAGTCTGATTTTGGAAAAAAAAAAAGAAATCCAAAATCAGACAGAGTGTTGACACCAGAGAGGCTAAGACCGCATTGACTCAGTGCGGTATTCAGCCTCTCTGGTGTCAAGTCTGATCCGCATTGACTCAGTGCGGTATTCAGCCTCTCTGGTGTCAAGTCTGATTTTGGAAAAAAAAAAAAATCCAAAATCAGACAGAGTGTTGACACCAGAGTGGCTAAGACCGCATTGACTCAGTGCGGTATTCAGCCTCTCTGGTGTCAAGTCTGATTTTGGAAAAAAAAAAAAAAAAATCCAAAATCAGACAGAGTGTTGAGACCAGAGAGGCTAAGACCGCATTGACTCAGTGCGGTATTCAGCCTCTCTGGTGTCAAGTCTGATTTTGGAAAAAAAAAAAGAAATCCAAAATCAGACAGAGTGTTGACACCAGAGTGGCTAAGACCGCATTGACTCAGTGCGGTATTCAGCCTCTCTGGTGTCAAGTCTGATTTTGGAAAAAAAAAAAAAAAAATCCAAAATCAGACAGAGTGTTGACACCAGAGAGGCTAAGACCGCATTGACTCAGTGCGGTATTCAGCCTCTCTGGTGTCAAGTCTGATTTTGGAAAAAAAAAAAGAAATCCAAAATCAGACAGAGTGTTGACACCAGAGAGGCTAAGACCGCATTGACTCAGTGCGGTATTCAGCCTCTCTGGTGTCAAGTCTGATTTTGGAAAAAAAAAAAAAAAAATCCAAAATCAGACAGAGTGTTGAGACCAGAGAGGCTAAGACCGCATTCACTCAGTGCGGTATTCAGCCTCTCTGGTGTCAAGTCTGATTTTGGAAAAAAAAAAAAAAAAATCCAAAATCAGACAGAGTGTTGACACCAGAGAGGCTAAGACCCCATTGACTCAGTGCAGTATTCAGCCTCTCTGGTGTCAAGTCTGATTTTAGAAAAAAAAAAAAAAATCCAAAATCAGACAGAGTGTTGAGACCAGAGAGGCTAAGACCGCATTGACTCAGTGCGGTATTCAGCCTCTCTGGTGTCAAGTCTGATTTTGGAAAAAAAAAAAAAAAAAAAATCCAAAATCAGACAGAGTGTTGACACCAGAGAGGCTAAGACCGCATTGACTCAGTGCAGTATTCAGCCTCTCTGGTGTCAAGTCTGATTTTTGAAAAAAAAAAAAAAAAAATCCAAAATCAGACAGAGTGTTGAGACCAGAGAGGCTAAGACCGCATTGACTCAGTGCAGTATTCAGCCTCTCTGGTGTCAAGTCTGATTTTGGAAAAAAAAAAAAAAAAAATCCAAAATCAGACAGAGTGTTGACACCAGAGAGGCTAAGACCGCATTGACTCGGTGCGGTATTCAGCCTCTCTGGTGTCAAGTCTGATTTTGGAAAAAAAAAAAAAAAAATCCAAAATCAGACAGAGTGTTGACACCAGAGAGGCTAAGACCGCATTGACTCAGTGCAGTATTCAGCCTCTCTGGTGTCAAGTCTGATTTTGGAAAAAAAAAAAAAAAAATCCAAAATCAGACAGAGTGTTGAGACCAGAGAGGCTAAGACCGCATTGACTCAGTGCAGTTTTCAGCCTCTCTGGTGTCAAGTCTGATTTTGGAAAAAAAAAAAAAAAAAAATCCAAAATCAGACAGAGTGTTGACACCAGAGAGGCTAAGACCGCATTGACTCGGTGCGGTATTCAGCCTCTCTGGTGTCAAGTCTGATTTTGGAAAAAAAAAAAAAAAAATCCAAAATCAGACAGAGTGTTGAGACCAGAGAGGCTAAGACCGCATTGACTCAGTGCGGTATTCAGCCTCTCTGGTGTCAAGTCTGATTTTGGAAAAAAAAAAAAAAATCCAAAATCAGACAGAGTGTTGAGACCAGAGAGGCTAAGACCGCATTGACTCAGTGCGGTATTCAGCCTCTCTGGTGTCAAGTCTGATTTTGGAAAAAAAAAAAAAAAAATCCAAAATCAGACAGAGTGTTGAGACCAGAGAGGCTAAGACCGCATTGACTCAGTGCGGTATTCAGCCTCTCTGGTGTCAAGTCTGATTTTGGAAAAAAAAAAAAAAAAATCCAAAATCAGACAGAGTGTTGACACCAGAGAGGCTAAGACCGCATTGACTCAGTGCGGTATTCAGCCTCTCTGGTGTCAAGTCTGATTTTGGAAAAAAAAAAAAAAAAATCCAAAATCAGACAGAGTGTTGAGACCAGAGAGGCTAAGACCGCATTGACTCAGTGCGGTATTCAGCCTCTCTGGTGTCAAGTCTGATTTTGGAAAAAAAAAAAGAAATCCAAAATCAGACAGAGTGTTGACACCAGAGAGGCTAAGACCGCATTGACTCAGTGCGGTATTCAGCCTCTCTGGTGTCAAGTCTGATTTTGGAAAAAAAAAAAAAAAAATCCAAAATCAGACAGAGTGTTGAGACCAGAGAGGCTAAGACCGCATTGACTCAGTGCGGTATTCAGCCTCTCTGGTGTCAAGTCTGATTTTGGAAAAAAAAAAAAAAAATCCAAAATCAGACAGAGTGTTGACACCAGAGAGGCTAAGACCGCATTGACTCAGAGCAGTATTCAGCCTCTCTGGTGTCAAGTCTGATTTTAGAAAAAAAAAAAAAAAATCCAAAATCAGACAGAGTGTTGAGACCAGAGAGGCTAAGACCGCATTGACTCAGTGCGGTATTCAGCCTCTCTGGTGTCAAGTCTGATTTTGGAAAAAAAAAAAAAAAAAAATCCAAAATCAGACAGAGTGTTGACACCAGAGAGGCTAAGACCGCATTGACTCAGTGCAGTATTCAGCCTCTCTGGTGTCAAGTCTGATTTTGGAAAAAAAAAAAAAAAAAATCCAAAATCAGACAGAGTGTTGAGACCAGAGAGGCTAAGACCGCATTGACTCAGTGCAGTATTCAGCCTCTCTGGTGTCAAGTCTGATTTTGGAAAAAAAAAAAAAAAAAATCCAAAATCAGACAGAGTGTTGAGACCAGAGAGGCTAAGACCGCATTGACTCAGTGCAGTATTCAGCCTCTCTGGTGTCAAGTCTGATTTTGGAAAAAAAAAAAAAAAAAATCCAAAATCAGACAGAGTGTTGACACCAGAGAGGCTAAGACCGCATTGACTCGGTGCGGTATTCAGCCTCTCTGGTGTCAAGTCTGATTTTGGAAAAAAAAAAAAAAAAATCCAAAATCAGACAGAGTGTTGAGACCAGAGAGGCTAAGACCGCATTGACTCAGTGCAGTTTTCAGCCTCTCTGGTGTCAAGTCTGATTTTGGAAAAAAAAAAAAAAAAAAATCCAAAATCAGACAGAGTGTTGACACCAGAGAGGCTAAGACCGCATTGACTCGGTGCGGTATTCAGCCTCTCTGGTGTCAAGTCTGATTTTGGAAAAAAAAAAAAAAAAATCCAAAATCAGACAGAGTGTTGAGACCAGAGAGGCTAAGACCGCATTGACTCAGTGCGGTATTCAGCCTCTCTGGTGTCAAGTCTGATTTTGGAAAAAAAAAAAAAAAATCCAAAATCAGACAGAGTGTTGAGACCAGAGAGGCTAAGACCGCATTGACTCAGTGCGGTATTCAGCCTCTCTGGTGTCAAGTCTGATTTTGGAAAAAAAAAAAAAAAAATCCAAAATCAGACAGAGTGTTGAGACCAGAGAGGCTAAGACCGCATTGACTCAGTGCGGTATTCAGCCTCTCTGGTGTCAAGTCTGATTTTGGAAAAAAAAAAAAAAAAATCCAAAATCAGACAGAGTGTTGACACCAGAGAGGCTAAGACCGCATTGACTCAGTGCGGTATTCAGCCTCTCTGGTGTCAAGTCTGATTTTGGAAAAAAAAAAAAAAAAAATCCAAAATCAGACAGAGTGTTGAGACCAGAGAGGCTAAGACCGCATTGACTCAGTGCGGTATTCAGCCTCTCTGGTGTCAAGTCTGATTTTGGAAAAAAAAAAAGAAATCCAAAATCAGACAGAGTGTTGACACCAGAGAGGCTAAGACCGCATTGACTCAGTGCGGTATTCAGCCTCTCTGGTGTCAAGTCTGATTTTGGAAAAAAAAAAAAAAAAAATCCAAAATCAGACAGAGTGTTGAGACCAGAGAGGCTAAGACCGCATTGACTCAGTGCGGTATTCAGCCTCTCTGGTGTCAAGTCTGATTTTGGAAAAAAAAAAAAAAAAATCCAAAATCAGACAGAGTGTTGACACCAGAGAGGCTAAGACCGCATTGACTCAGAGCAGTATTCAGCCTCTCTGGTGTCAAGTCTGATTTTAGAAAAAAAAAAAAAAATCCAAAATCAGACAGAGTGTTGAGACCAGAGAGGCTAAGACCGCATTGACTCAGTGCGGTATTCAGCCTCTCTGGTGTCAAGTCTGATTTTGGAAAAAAAAAAAAAAAAAAATCCAAAATCAGACAGAGTGTTGACACCAGAGAGGCTAAGACCGCATTGACTCAGTGCAGTATTCAGCCTCTCTGGTGTCAAGTCTGATTTTGGAAAAAAAAAAAAAAAAAATCCAAAATCAGACAGAGTGTTGAGACCAGAGAGGCTAAGACCGCATTGACTCAGTGCAGTATTCAGCCTCTCTGGTGTCAAGTCTGATTTTGGAAAAAAAAAAAAAAAAAATCCAAAATCAGACAGAGTGTTGAGACCAGAGAGGCTAAGACCGCATTGACTCAGTGCAGTATTCAGCCTCTCTGGTGTCAAGTCTGATTTTGGAAAAAAAAAAAAAAAAAATCCAAAATCAGACAGAGTGTTGACACCAGAGAGGCTAAGACCGCATTGACTCGGTGCGGTATTCAGCCTCTCTGGTGTCAAGTCTGATTTTGGAAAAAAAAAAAAAAAAATCCAAAATCAGACAGAGTGTTGAGACCAGAGAGGCTAAGACCGCATTGACTCAGTGCGGTATTCAGCCTCTCTGGTGTCAAGTCTGATTTTGGAAAAAAAAATAAAAAATCCAAAATCAGACAGAGTGTTGACACCAGAGAGGCTAAGACCGCATTGACTCAGTGCGGTATTCAGCCTCTCTGGTGTCAAGTCTGATTTTGCAAAAAAAAAAAAAAAAATCCAAAATCAGACAGAGTGTTGAGACCAGAGAGGCTAAGACCGCATTGACTCAGTGCGGTATTCAGCCTCTCTGGTGTCAAGTCTGACTTTGGAAAAAAAAAAAAAAAATCCAAAATCAGACAGAGTGTTGACACCAGAGAGGCTAAGACCGCATTGACTCAGTGCGGTATTCAGCCTCTCTGGTGTCAAGTCTGATTTTGGAAAAAAAAAAAAAAAAATCCAAAATCAGACAGAGTGTTGAGACCAGAGAGGCTAAGACCGCATTGACTCAGTGCGGTATTCAGCCTCTCTGGTGTCAAGTCTGATTTTGGAAAAAAAAAAAAAAAAGATCCAAAATCAGACTTGACACCAGAGAGGCTAAGACCGCATTGACTCAGTGCGGTATTCAGCCTCTCTGGTGTCAAGTCTGATTTTGGAAAAAAAAAAAAAAAATCCAAAATCAGACAAGAGTGTTGACACCAGAGAGGCTAAGACTGCATTGACTCAGTGCGGTATTCAGCCTCTCTGGTGTCAAGTCTGATTTTGGAAAAAAAAAAAAAAAAATCCAAAATCAGACAGAGTGTTGAGACCAGAGAGGCTAAGACCGCATTGACTCAGTGCGGTATTCAGCCTCTCTGGTGTCAAGTCTGATTTTGGAAAAAAAAAAAAAAAAATCCAAAATCAGACAGAGTGTTGACACCAGAGAGGCTAAGACCGCATTGACTCAGTGCGGTATTCAGCCTCTCTGGTGTCAAGTCTGATTTTGGAAAAAAAAAAAAAAAAATCCAAAATCAGACAGAGTGTTGAGACCAGAGAGGCTAAGACCGCATTGACTCAGTGCGGTATTCAGCCTCTCTGGTGTCAAGTCTGATTTTTGAAAAAAAAAAAAAAAAGATCCAAAATCAGACTTGACACCAGAGAGGCTAAGACCGCATTGACTCAGTGCGGTATTCAGCCTCTCTGGTGTCAAGTCTGATTTTGGAAAAAAAAAAAAAAAAATCCAAAATCAGACAGTGTTGACACCAGAGAGGCTAAGACCGCATTGACTCAGTGCGGTATTCAGCCTCTCTGGTGTCAAGTCTGATTTTGGAAAAAAAAAAAAAAAATCCAAAATCAGACAGAGTGTTGACACCAGAGAGGCTAAGACCGCATTGACTCAGTGCGGTATTCAGCCTCTCTGGTGTCAAGTCTGATTTTGGAAAAAAAAAAAAAAAAATCCAAAATCAGACAGAGTGTTGAGACCAGAGAGGCTAAGACCGCATTGACTCAGTGCGGTATTCAGCTTCTCTGGTGTCAAGTCTGATTTTGGAAAAAAAAAAAAAAAATCCAAAATCAGACAGAGTGTTGACACCAGAGAGGCTAAGACCGCATTGACTCAGTGCGGTATTCAGCCTCTCTGGTGTCAAGTCTGATTTTGGAAAAAAAAAAAAAAAAATCCAAAATCAGACAGAGTGTTGAGACCAGAGAGGCTAAGACCGCATTGACTCAGTGCGGTATTCAGCCTCTCTGGTGTCAAGTCTGATTTTTGAAAAAAAAAAAAAAAAAAATCCAAAATCAGACAGAGTGTTGACACCAGAGAGGCTAAGACCGCATTGACTCAGTGCGGTATTCAGCCTCTCTGGTGTCAAGTCTGATTTTGGAAAAAAAAAAAAAAATCCAAAATCAGACAGAGTGTTGAGACCAGAGAGGCTAAGACCGCATTGACTCAGTGCGGTATTCAGCCTCTCTGGTGTCAAGTCTGATTTTGGAAAAAAATAAAAATAAATCCAAAATCAGACAGAGTGTTGACACCAGAGAGGCTAAGACCGCATTGACTCAGTGCGGTATTCAGCCTCTCTGGTGTCAAGTCTGATTTTGGAAAAAAAAAAAAGAAATCCAAAATCAGACAGAGTGTTGACACCAGAGAGGCTAAGACCGCATTGACTCAGTGCGGTATTCAGCCTCTCTGGTGTCAAGTCTGATTTTGGAAAAAAAAAAAAAAAATCCAAAATCAGACAGAGTGTTGAGACCAGAGAGGCTAAGACCGCATTGACTCAGTGCGGTATTCAGCCTCTCTGGTGTCAAGTCTGATTTTGGAAAAAAAAAATAATAATCCAAAATCAGACAGTGTTGACACCAGAGAGGCTAAGACCGCATTGACTCAGTGCGGTATTCAGCCTCTCTGGTGTCAAGTCTGATTTTGGAAAAAAAAAAAAAAAATCCAAAATCAGACAGAGTGTTGACACCAGAGAGGCTAAGACTGCATTGACTCAGTGCGGTATTCAGCCTCTCTGGTGTCAAGTCTGATTTTGGAAAAAAAAAAAAAAAAATCCAAAATCAGACAGAGTGTTGAGACCAGAGAGGCTAAGACCGCATTGACTCAGTGCGGTATTCAGCCTCTCTGGTGTCAAGTCTGATTTTGGAAAAAAAAAAAAAAAAATCCAAATCAGACAGAGTGTTGAGACCAGAGAGGCTAAGACCGCATTGACTCAGTGCGGTATTCAGCCTCTCTGGTGTCAAGTCTGATTTTTGAAAAAAAAAAAAAAAATCCAAAATCCAAAATCAGACAGAGTGTTGACACCAGAGAGGCTAAGACCGCATTGACTCAGTGCGGTATTCAGCCTCTCTGGTGTCAAGTCTGATTTTGGAAAAAAAAAAAAAAATCCAAAATCAGACAGTGTTGAGACCAGAGAGGCTAAGACCGCATTGACTCAGTGCGGTATTCAGCCTCTCTGGTGTCAAGTCTGATTTTGGAAAAAAAGAAAGAAATCCAAAATCAGACAGAGTGTTGACACCAGAGAGGCTAAGACCGCATTGACTCAGTGCGGTATTCAGCCTCTCTGGTGTCAAGTCTGATTTTGGAAAAAAATAAAAATAAATCCAAAATCAGACAGTGTTGACACCAGAGAGGCTAAGACCGCATTGACTCAGTGCGGTATTCAGCCTCTCTGGTGTCAAGTCTGATTTTGGAAAAAAAAAAAGAAATCCAAAATCAGACAGAGTGTTGAGACCAGAGAGGCTAAGACCGCATTGACTCAGTGCGGTATTCAGCCTCTCTGGTGTCAAGTCTGATTTTGGAAAAAAAAAAAAAAAAAAAATCCAAAATCAGACAGAGTGTTGACACCAGAGAGGCTAAGACCGCATTGACTCAGTGCAGTATTCAGCCTCTCTGGTGTCAAGTCTGATTTTTGAAAAAAAAAAAAAAAAAATCCAAAATCAGACAGAGTGTTGAGACCAGAGAGGCTAAGACCGCATTGACTCAGTGCAGTATTCAGCCTCTCTGGTGTCAAGTCTGATTTTGGAAAAAAAAAAAAAAAAAATCCAAAATCAGACAGAGTGTTGACACCAGAGAGGCTAAGACCGCATTGACTCGGTGCGGTATTCAGCCTCTCTGGTGTCAAGTCTGATTTTGGAAAAAAAAAAAAAAAAATCCAAAATCAGACAGAGTGTTGACACCAGAGAGGCTAAGACCGCATTGACTCAGTGCAGTATTCAGCCTCTCTGGTGTCAAGTCTGATTTTGGAAAAAAAAAAAAAAAAATCCAAAATCAGACAGAGTGTTGAGACCAGAGAGGCTAAGACCGCATTGACTCAGTGCAGTTTTCAGCCTCTCTGGTGTCAAGTCTGATTTTGGAAAAAAAAAAAAAAAAAAATCCAAAATCAGACAGAGTGTTGACACCAGAGAGGCTAAGACCGCATTGACTCGGTGCGGTATTCAGCCTCTCTGGTGTCAAGTCTGATTTTGGAAAAAAAAAAAAAAAAATCCAAAATCAGACAGAGTGTTGAGACCAGAGAGGCTAAGACCGCATTGACTCAGTGCGGTATTCAGCCTCTCTGGTGTCAAGTCTGATTTTGGAAAAAAAAAAAAAAAATCCAAAATCAGACAGAGTGTTGAGACCAGAGAGGCTAAGACCGCATTGACTCAGTGCGGTATTCAGCCTCTCTGGTGTCAAGTCTGATTTTGGAAAAAAAAAAAAAAAAATCCAAAATCAGACAGAGTGTTGAGACCAGAGAGGCTAAGACCGCATTGACTCAGTGCGGTATTCAGCCTCTCTGGTGTCAAGTCTGATTTTGGAAAAAAAAAAAAAAAAATCCAAAATCAGACAGAGTGTTGACACCAGAGAGGCTAAGACCGCATTGACTCAGTGCGGTATTCAGCCTCTCTGGTGTCAAGTCTGATTTTGGAAAAAAAAAAAAAAAAAATCCAAAATCAGACAGAGTGTTGAGACCAGAGAGGCTAAGACCGCATTGACTCAGTGCGGTATTCAGCCTCTCTGGTGTCAAGTCTGATTTTGGAAAAAAAAAAAAGAAATCCAAAATCAGACAGAGTGTTGACACCAGAGAGGCTAAGACCGCATTGACTCAGTGCGGTATTCAGCCTCTCTGGTGTCAAGTCTGATTTTGGAAAAAAAAAAAAAAAAATCCAAAATCAGACAGAGTGTTGAGACCAGAGAGGCTAAGACCGCATTGACTCAGTGCGGTATTCAGCCTCTCTGGTGTCAAGTCTGATTTTGGAAAAAAAAAAAAAAAATCCAAAATCAGACAGAGTGTTGACACCAGAGAGGCTAAGACCGCATTGACTCAGAGCAGTATTCAGCCTCTCTGGTGTCAAGTCTGATTTTAGAAAAAAAAAAAAAAATCCAAAATCAGACAGAGTGTTGAGACCAGAGAGGCTAAGACCGCATTGACTCAGTGCGGTATTCAGCCTCTCTGGTGTCAAGTCTGATTTTGGAAAAAAAAAAAAAAAAAAATCCAAAATCAGACAGAGTGTTGACACCAGAGAGGCTAAGACCGCATTGACTCAGTGCAGTATTCAGCCTCTCTGGTGTCAAGTCTGATTTTGGAAAAAAAAAAAAAAAAAATCCAAAATCAGACAGAGTGTTGAGACCAGAGAGGCTAAGACCGCATTGACTCAGTGCAGTATTCAGCCTCTCTGGTGTCAAGTCTGATTTTGGAAAAAAAAAAAAAAAAAATCCAAAATCAGACAGAGTGTTGAGACCAGAGAGGCTAAGACCGCATTGACTCAGTGCAGTATTCAGCCTCTCTGGTGTCAAGTCTGATTTTGGAAAAAAAAAAAAAAAAAATCCAAAATCAGACAGAGTGTTGACACCAGAGAGGCTAAGACCGCATTGACTCGGTGCGGTATTCAGCCTCTCTGGTGTCAAGTCTGATTTTGGAAAAAAAAAAAAAAAAATCCAAAATCAGACAGAGTGTTGAGACCAGAGAGGCTAAGACCGCATTGACTCAGTGCGGTATTCAGCCTCTCTGGTGTCAAGTCTGATTTTGGAAAAAAAATAAAAAATCCAAAATCAGACAGAGTGTTGACACCAGAGAGGCTAAGACCGCATTGACTCAGTGCGGTATTCAGCCTCTCTGGTGTCAAGTCTGATTTTGCAAAAAAAAAAAAAAAAAATCCAAAATCAGACAGAGTGTTGAGACCAGAGAGGCTAAGACCGCATTGACTCAGTGCGGTATTCAGCCTCTCTGGTGTCAAGTCTGACTTTGGAAAAAAAAAAAAAAATCCAAAATCAGACAGAGTGTTGACACCAGAGAGGCTAAGACCGCATTGACTCAGTGCGGTATTCAGCCTCTCTGGTGTCAAGTCTGATTTTGGAAAAAAAAAAAAAAAAATCCAAAATCAGACAGAGTGTTGAGACCAGAGAGGCTAAGACCGCATTGACTCAGTGCGGTATTCAGCCTCTCTGGTGTCAAGTCTGATTTTGGAAAAAAAAAAAAAAAAGATCCAAAATCAGACTTGACACCAGAGAGGCTAAGACCGCATTGACTCAGTGCGGTATTCAGCCTCTCTGGTGTCAAGTCTGATTTTGGAAAAAAAAAAAAAAATCCAAAATCAGACAAGAGTGTTGACACCAGAGAGGCTAAGACTGCATTGACTCAGTGCGGTATTCAGCCTCTCTGGTGTCAAGTCTGATTTTGGAAAAAAAAAAAAAAAAATCCAAAATCAGACAGAGTGTTGAGACCAGAGAGGCTAAGACCGCATTGACTCAGTGCGGTATTCAGCCTCTCTGGTGTCAAGTCTGATTTTGGAAAAAAAAAAAAAAAAATCCAAAATCAGACAGAGTGTTGACACCAGAGAGGCTAAGACCGCATTGACTCAGTGCGGTATTCAGCCTCTCTGGTGTCAAGTCTGATTTTGGAAAAAAAAAAAAAAAAAATCCAAAATCAGACAGAGTGTTGAGACCAGAGAGGCTAAGACCGCATTGACTCAGTGCGGTATTCAGCCTCTCTGGTGTCAAGTCTGATTTTTGAAAAAAAAAAAAAAAAGATCCAAAATCAGACTTGACACCAGAGAGGCTAAGACCGCATTGACTCAGTGCGGTATTCAGCCTCTCTGGTGTCAAGTCTGATTTTGGAAAAAAAAAAAAAAAAAATCCAAAATCAGACAGTGTTGACACCAGAGAGGCTAAGACCGCATTGACTCAGTGCGGTATTCAGCCTCTCTGGTGTCAAGTCTGATTTTGGAAAAAAAAAAAAAAAATCCAAAATCAGACAGAGTGTTGACACCAGAGAGGCTAAGACCGCATTGACTCAGTGCGGTATTCAGCCTCTCTGGTGTCAAGTCTGATTTTGGAAAAAAAAAAAAAAAATCCAAAATCAGACAGAGTGTTGAGACCAGAGAGGCTAAGACCGCATTGACTCAGTGCGGTATTCAGCTTCTCTGGTGTCAAGTCTGATTTTGGAAAAAAAAAAAAAAAATCCAAAATCAGACAGAGTGTTGACACCAGAGAGGCTAAGACCGCATTGACTCAGTGCGGTATTCAGCCTCTCTGGTGTCAAGTCTGATTTTGGAAAAAAAAAAAAAAAAATCCAAAATCAGACAGAGTGTTGAGACCAGAGAGGCTAAGACCGCATTGACTCAGTGCGGTATTCAGCCTCTCTGGTGTCAAGTCTGATTTTTGAAAAAAAAAAAAAAAAAAATCCAAAATCAGACAGAGTGTTGACACCAGAGAGGCTAAGACCGCATTGACTCAGTGCGGTATTCAGCCTCTCTGGTGTCAAGTCTGATTTTGGAAAAAAAAAAAAAAATCCAAAATCAGACAGAGTGTTGAGACCAGAGAGGCTAAGACCGCATTGACTCAGTGCGGTATTCAGCCTCTCTGGTGTCAAGTCTGATTTTGGAAAAAAAAAAAAAAAAATCCAAAATCAGACAGAGTGTTGACACCAGAGAGGCTAAGACCGCATTGACTCAGTGCGGTATTCAGCCTCTCTGGTGTCAAGTCTGATTTTGGAAAAAAAAAAAGAAATCCAAAATCAGACAGAGTGTTGACACCAGAGAGGCTAAGACCGCATTGACTCAGTGCGGTATTCAGCCTCTCTGGTGTCAAGTCTGATTTTGGAAAAAAAAAAAAAAAATCCAAAATCAGACAGAGTGTTGAGACCAGAGAGGCTAAGACCGCATTGACTCAGTGCGGTATTCAGCCTCTCTGGTGTCAAGTCTGATTTTGGAAAAAAAAAATAATAATCCAAAATCAGACAGTGTTGACACCAGAGAGGCTAAGACCGCATTGACTCAGTGCGGTATTCAGCCTCTCTGGTGTCAAGTCTGATTTTGGAAAAAAAAAAAAAAATCCAAAATCAGACAGAGTGTTGACACCAGAGAGGCTAAGACTGCATTGACTCAGTGCGGTATTCAGCCTCTCTGGTGTCAAGTCTGATTTTGGAAAAAAAAAAAAAAAAATCCAAAATCAGACAGAGTGTTGAGACCAGAGAGGCTAAGACCGCATTGACTCAGTGCGGTATTCAGCCTCTCTGGTGTCAAGTCTGATTTTGGAAAAAAAAAAAAAAAAATCCAAAATCAGACAGAGTGTTGAGACCAGAGAGGCTAAGACCGCATTGACTCAGTGCGGTATTCAGCCTCTCTGGTGTCAAGTCTGATTTTTGAAAAAAAAAAAAAAAATCCAAAATCCAAAATCAGACAGAGTGTTGACACCAGAGAGGCTAAGACCGCATTGACTCAGTGCGGTATTCAGCCTCTCTGGTGTCAAGTCTGATTTTGGAAAAAAAAAAAAAATCCAAAATCAGACAGTGTTGAGACCAGAGAGGCTAAGACCGCATTGACTCAGTGCGGTATTCAGCCTCTCTGGTGTCAAGTCTGATTTTGGAAAAAAAGAAAGAAATCCAAAATCAGACAGAGTGTTGACACCAGAGAGGCTAAGACCGCATTGACTCAGTGCGGTATTCAGCCTCTCTGGTGTCAAGTCTGATTTTGGAAAAAAATAAAAATAAATCCAAAATCAGACAGTGTTGACACCAGAGAGGCTAAGACCGCATTGACTCAGTGCGGTATTCAGCCTCTCTGGTGTCAAGTCTGATTTTGGAAAAAAAAAAAGAAATCCAAAATCAGACAGAGTGTTGACACCAGAGAGGCTAAGACCGCATTGACTCAGTGCGGTATTCAGCCTCTCTGGTGTCAAGTCTGATTTTGGAAAAAAAAAAAAAAAATCCAAAATCAGACAGAGTGTTGAGACCAGAGAGGCTAAGACCGCATTGACTCAGTGCGGTATTCAGCCTCTCTGGTGTCAAGTCTGATTTTTGAAAAAAAAAAAAAAAAGATCCAAAATCAGACTTGACACCAGAGAGGCTAAGACCGCATTGACTCAGTGCGGTATTCAGCCTCTCTGGTGTCAAGTCTGATTTTGGGAAAAAAAAAAAAAAATCCAAAATCAGACAGTGTTGACACCAGAGAGGCTAAGACCGCATTGACTCAGTGCGGTATTCAGCCTCTCTGGTGTCAAGTCTGATTTTGGAAAAAAAAAAAAAAAAATCCAAAATCAGACAGAGTGTTGAGACCAGAGAGGCTAAGACCGCATTGACTCAGTGCGGTATTCAGCCTCTCTGGTGTCAAGTCTGATTTTGGAAAAAAAAAAAAAAAAGATCCAAAATCAGACTTGACACCAGAGAGGCTAAGACCGCATTGACTCAGTGCGGTATTCAGCCTCTCTGGTGTCAAGTCTGATTTTGGAAAAAAAAAAAAAAAATCCAAAATCAGACAGTGTTGACACCAGAGAGGCTAAGACCGCATTGACTCAGTGCGGTATTCAGCCTCTCTGGTGTCAAGTCTGATTTTAAAAAAAAAAAAAAAATCCAAAATCAGACAAGAGTGTTGACACCAGAGAGGCTAAGACCGCATTGACTCAGTGCGGTATTCAGCCTCTCTGGTATCAAGTCTGATTTTGGAAAAAAAAAAAAAAAAATCCAAAATCAGACAGAGTGTTGAGACCAGGGAGGCTAAGACCGCATTGACTCAGTGCGGTATTCAGCCTCTCTGGTGTCAAGTCTGATTTTGGAAAAAAAAAAAAAAAATCCAAAATCAGACAGAGTGTTGACACCAGAGAGGCTAAGACCGCATTGACTCAGTGCGGTATTCAGCCTCTCTGGTGTCAAGTCTGATTTTGGAAAAAAAAAAAAAAAAATCCAAAATCAGACAGAGTGCTCTCTGGTGTCAAGTCTGATTTTGGAAAAAAAAAAAAAAAATCCAAAATCAGACACTGTTGACACCAGAGAGGCTAAGACCGCATTGACTCAGTGCGGTATTCAGCCTCTCTGGTGTCAAGTCTGATTTTGGAAAAAAAAAAAAAAATCCAAAATCAGACAGAGTGTTGACACCAGAGAGGCTAAGACCGCATTGACTCAGTGCGGTATTCAGCCTCTCTGGTGTCAAGTCTGATTTTGGAAAAAAAAAAAAAAAAATCCAAAATCAGACAGAGTGTTGAGACCAGAGAGGCTAAGACCGCATTGACTCAGTGCGGTATTCAGCCTCTCTGGTGTCAAGTCTGATTTTGGAAAAAAAAAAAAAAAATCCAAAATCAGACAGAGTGTTGACACCAGAGAGGCTAAGACCGCATTGACTCAGTGCGGTATTCAGCCTCTCTGGTGTCAAGTCTGATTTTGGAAAAAAAAAAAAAAAAATCCAAAATCAGACAGAGTGTTGAGACCAGAGAGGCTAAGACCGCATTGACTCAGTGCGGTATTCAGCCTCTCTGGTGTCAAGTCTGATTTTTGAAAAAAAAAAAAAAAAAAATCCAAAATCAGACAGAGTGTTGACACCAGAGAGGCTAAGACCGCATTGACTCAGTGCGGTATTCAGCCTCTCTGGTGTCAAGTCTGATTTTGGAAAAAAAAAAAAAAAATCCAAAATCAGACAGAGTGTTGAGACCAGAGAGGCTAAGACCGCATTGACTCAGTGCGGTATTCAGCCTCTCTGGTGTCAAGTCTGATTTTGGAAAAAAAAAAAAAAAATCCAAAATCAGACAGTGTTGACACCAGAGAGGCTAAGACCGCATTGACTCAGTGCGGTATTCAGCCTCTCTGGTGTCAAGTCTGATTTTGGAAAAAAAAAAAAAAAATCCAAAATCAGACAAGAGTGTTGACACCAGAGAGGCTAAGAACGCATTGACTCAGTGCGGTATTCAGCCTCTCTGGTGTCAAGTCTGATTTTGGAAAAAAAAAAAAAAAAATCCAAAATCAGACAGAGTGTTGAGACCAGGGAGGCTAAGACCGCATTGACTCAGTGCGGTATTCAGCCTCTCTGGTGTCAAGTCTGATTTTGGAAAAAAAAAAAAAAAAGATCCAAAATCAGACTTGACACCAGAGAGGCTAAGACCGCATTGACTCAGTGCGGTATTCAGCCTCTCTGGTGTCAAGTCTGATTTTGGAAAAAAAAAAAAAAAATCCAAAATCAGACAGTGTTGACACCAGAGAGGCTAAGACCGCATTGACTCAGTGCGGTATTCAGCCTCTCTGGTGTCAAGTCTGATTTTGGAAAAAAAAAAAAAAATCCAAAATCAGACAAGAGTGTTGACACCAGAGAGGCTAAGACCGCATTGACTCAGTGCGGTATTCAGCCTCTCTGGTATCAAGTCTGATTTTGGAAAAAAAAAAAAAAAATCCAAAATCAGACAGAGTGTTGAGACCAGGGAGGCTAAGACCGCATTGACTCAGTGCGGTATTCAGCCTCTCTGGTGTCAAGTCTGATTTTGGAAAAAAAAAAAAAAAATCCAAAATCAGACAGAGTGTTGACACCAGAGAGGCTAAGACCGCATTGACTCAGTGCGGTATTCAGCCTCTCTGGTGTCAAGTCTGATTTTGGAAAAAAAAAAAAAAAAATCCAAAATCAGACAGAGTGCTCTCTGGTGTCAAGTCTGATTTTGGAAAAAAAAAAAAAAAATCCAAAATCAGACAGTGTTGACACCAGAGAGGCTAAGACCGCATTGACTCAGTGCGGTATTCAGCCTCTCTGGTGTCAAGTCTGATTTTGGAATAAAAAAAAAAAATCCAAAATCAGACAGAGTGTTGACACCAGAGAGGCTAAGACCGCATTGACTCAGTGCGGTATTCAGCCTCTCTGGTGTCAAGTCTGATTTTGGAAAAAAAAAAAAAAAAATCCAAAATCAGACAGAGTGTTGAGACCAGAGAGGCTAAGACCGCATTGACTCAGTGCGGTATTCAGCCTCTCTGGTGTCAAGTCTGATTTTGGAAAAAAAAAAAAAAAAATCCAAAATCAGACAGAGTGTTGACACCAGAGAGGCTAAGACCGCATTGACTCAGTGCGGTATTCAGCCTCTCTGGTGTCAAGTCTGATTTTGGAAAAAAAAAAAAAAAAATCCAAAATCAGACAGAGTGTTGAGACCAGAGAGGCTAAGACCGCATTGACTCAGTGCGGTATTCAGCCTCTCTGGTGTCAAGTCTGATTTTTGAAAAAAAAAAAAAAAAAATCCAAAATCAGACAGAGTGTTGACACCAGAGAGGCTAAGACCGCATTGACTCAGTGCGGTATTCAGCCTCTCTGGTGTCAAGTCTGATTTTGGAAAAAAAAAAAAAAAATCCAAAATCAGACAGAGTGTTGAGACCAGAGAGGCTAAGACCGCATTGACTCAGTGCGGTATTCAGCCTCTCTGGTGTCAAGTCTGATTTTGGAAAAAAAAAAAAAAAATCCAAAATCAGACAGTGTTGACACCAGAGAGGCTAAGACCGCATTGACTCAGTGCGGTATTCAGCCTCTCTGGTGTCAAGTCTGATTTTGGAAAAAAAAAAAAAAATCCAAAATCAGACAAGAGTGTTGACACCAGAGAGGCTAAGAACGCATTGACTCAGTGCGGTATTCAGCCTCTCTGGTGTCAAGTCTGATTTTGGAAAAAAAAAAAAAAAAATCCAAAATCAGACAGAGTGTTGAGACCAGGGAGGCTAAGACCGCATTGACTCAGTGCGGTATTCAGCCTCTCTGGTGTCAAGTCTGATTTTGGAAAAAAAAAAAAAAAAATCCAAAATCAGACAGAGTGTTGACACCAGAGAGGCTAAGACCGCATTGACTCAGTGCGGTATTCAGCCTCTCTGGTGTCAAGTCTGATTTTGGAAAAAAAAAAAAAAAAATCCAAAATCAGACAGAGTGTTGAGACCAGAGAGGCTAAGACCGCATTGACTCAGTGCGGTATTCAGCCTCTCTGGTGTCAAGTCTGATTTTGGAAAAAAAAAAAAAAAAAATCCAAAATCAGACAGAGTGTTGACACCAGAGAGGCTAAGACCGCATTGACTCAGTGCGGTATTCAGCCTCTCTGGTGTCAAGTCTGATTTTGGAAAAAAAAAAAAAAAAATCCAAAATCAGACAGAGTGTTGAGACCAGAGAGGCTAAGACCGCATTGACTCAGTGCGGTATTCAGCCTCTCTGGTGTCAAGTCTGATTTTTGAAAAAAAAAAAAAAAAGATCCAAAATCAGACTTGACACCAGAGAGGCTAAGACCGCATTGACTCAGTGCGGTATTCAGCCTCTCTGGTGTCAAGTCTGATTTTGGAAAAAAAGAAAGAAATCCAAAATCAGACAGAGTGTTGACACCAGAGAGGCTAAGACCGCATTGACTCAGTGCGGTATTCAGCCTCTCTGGTGTCAAGTCTGATTTTGGAAAAAAATAAAAATAAATCCAAAATCAGACAGTGTTGACACCAGAGAGGCTAAGACCGCATTGACTCAGTGCGGTATTCAGCCTCTCTGGTGTCAAGTCTGATTTTGGAAAAAAAAAAAGAAATCCAAAATCAGACAGAGTGTTGACACCAGAGAGGCTAAGACCGCATTGACTCAGTGCGGTATTCAGCCTCTCTGGTGTCAAGTCTGATTTTGGAAAAAAAAAAAAAAAATCCAAAATCAGACAGAGTGTTGAGACCAGAGAGGCTAAGACCGCATTGACTCAGTGCGGTATTCAGCCTCTCTGGTGTCAAGTCTGATTTTTGAAAAAAAAAAAAAAAAGATCCAAAATCAGACTTGACACCAGAGAGGCTAAGACCGCATTGACTCAGTGCGGTATTCAGCCTCTCTGGTGTCAAGTCTGATTTTGGGGAAAAAAAAAAAAAAATCCAAAATCAGACAGTGTTGACACCAGAGAGGCTAAGACCGCATTGACTCAGTGCGGTATTCAGCCTCTCTGGTGTCAAGTCTGATTTTGGAAAAAAAAAAAAAAAAATCCAAAATCAGACAGAGTGTTGAGACCAGAGAGGCTAAGACCGCATTGACTCAGTGCGGTATTCAGCCTCTCTGGTGTCAAGTCTGATTTTGGAAAAAAAAAAAAAAAATCCAAAATCAGACAGTGTTGACACCAGAGAGGCTAAGACCGCATTGACTCAGTGCGGTATTCAGCCTCTCTGGTGTCAAGTCTGATTTTGGAAAAAAAAAAAAAAATCCAAAATCAGACAAGAGTGTTGACACCAGAGAGGCTAAGACCGCATTGACTCAGTGCGGTATTCAGCCTCTCTGGTATCAAGTCTGATTTTGGAAAAAAAAAAAAAAAAATCCAAAATCAGACAGAGTGTTGAGACCAGGGAGGCTAAGACCGCATTGACTCAGTGCGGTATTCAGCCTCTCTGGTGTCAAGTCTGATTTTGGAAAAAAAAAAAAAAAATCCAAAATCAGACAGAGTGTTGACACCAGAGAGGCTAAGACCGCATTGACTCAGTGCGGTATTCAGCCTCTCTGGTGTCAAGTCTGATTTTGGAAAAAAAAAAAAAAAAATCCAAAATCAGACAGAGTGCTCTCTGGTGTCAAGTCTGATTTTGGAAAAAAAAAAAAAAAATCCAAAATCAGACACTGTTGACACCAGAGAGGCTAAGACCGCATTGACTCAGTGCGGTATTCAGCCTCTCTGGTGTCAAGTCTGATTTTGGAAAAAAAAAAAAAAATCCAAAATCAGACAGAGTGTTGACACCAGAGAGGCTAAGACCGCATTGACTCAGTGCGGTATTCAGCCTCTCTGGTGTCAAGTCTGATTTTGGAAAAAAAAAAAAAAAAATCCAAAATCAGACAGAGTGTTGAGACCAGAGAGGCTAAGACCGCATTGACTCAGTGCGGTATTCAGCCTCTCTGGTGTCAAGTCTGATTTTGGAAAAAAAAAAAAAAAATCCAAAATCAGACAGAGTGTTGACACCAGAGAGGCTAAGACCGCATTGACTCAGTGCGGTATTCAGCCTCTCTGGTGTCAAGTCTGATTTTGGAAAAAAAAAAAAAAAAATCCAAAATCAGACAGAGTGTTGAGACCAGAGAGGCTAAGACCGCATTGACTCAGTGCGGTATTCAGCCTCTCTGGTGTCAAGTCTGATTTTTGAAAAAAAAAAAAAAAAAAATCCAAAATCAGACAGAGTGTTGACACCAGAGAGGCTAAGACCGCATTGACTCAGTGCGGTATTCAGCCTCTCTGGTGTCAAGTCTGATTTTGGAAAAAAAAAAAAAAAATCCAAAATCAGACAGAGTGTTGAGACCAGAGAGGCTAAGACCGCATTGACTCAGTGCGGTATTCAGCCTCTCTGGTGTCAAGTCTGATTTTGGAAAAAAAAAAAAAAAATCCAAAATCAGACAGTGTTGACACCAGAGAGGCTAAGACCGCATTGACTCAGTGCGGTATTCAGCCTCTCTGGTGTCAAGTCTGATTTTGGAAAAAAAAAAAAAAATCCAAAATCAGACAAGAGTGTTGACACCAGAGAGGCTAAGAACGCATTGACTCAGTGCGGTATTCAGCCTCTCTGGTGTCAAGTCTGATTTTGGAAAAAAAAAAAAAAAAATCCAAAATCAGACAGAGTGTTGAGACCAGGGAGGCTAAGACCGCATTGACTCAGTGCGGTATTCAGCCTCTCTGGTGTCAAGTCTGATTTTGGAAAAAAAAAAAAAAAAGATCCAAAATCAGACTTGACACCAGAGAGGCTAAGACCGCATTGACTCAGTGCGGTATTCAGCCTCTCTGGTGTCAAGTCTGATTTTGGAAAAAAAAAAAAAAAATCCAAAATCAGACAGTGTTGACACCAGAGAGGCTAAGACCGCATTGACTCAGTGCGGTATTCAGCCTCTCTGGTGTCAAGTCTGATTTTGGAAAAAAAAAAAAAAATCCAAAATCAGACAAGAGTGTTGACACCAGAGAGGCTAAGACCGCATTGACTCAGTGCGGTATTCAGCCTCTCTGGTATCAAGTCTGATTTTGGAAAAAAAAAAAAAAAATCCAAAATCAGACAGAGTGTTGAGACCAGGGAGGCTAAGACCGCATTGACTCAGTGCGGTATTCAGCCTCTCTGGTGTCAAGTCTGATTTTGGAAAAAAAAAAAAAAAATCCAAAATCAGACAGAGTGTTGACACCAGAGAGGCTAAGACCGCATTGACTCAGTGCGGTATTCAGCCTCTCTGGTGTCAAGTCTGATTTTGGAAAAAAAAAAAAAAAAATCCAAAATCAGACAGAGTGCTCTCTGGTGTCAAGTCTGATTTTGGAAAAAAAAAAAAAAAATCCAAAATCAGACAGTGTTGACACCAGAGAGGCTAAGACCGCATTGACTCAGTGCGGTATTCAGCCTCTCTGGTGTCAAGTCTGATTTTGGAATAAAAAAAAAAAATCCAAAATCAGACAGAGTGTTGACACCAGAGAGGCTAAGACCGCATTGACTCAGTGCGGTATTCAGCCTCTCTGGTGTCAAGTCTGATTTTGGAAAAAAAAAAAAAAAAATCCAAAATCAGACAGAGTGTTGAGACCAGAGAGGCTAAGACCGCATTGACTCAGTGCGGTATTCAGCCTCTCTGGTGTCAAGTCTGATTTTGGAAAAAAAAAAAAAAAATCCAAAATCAGACAGAGTGTTGACACCAGAGAGGCTAAGACCGCATTGACTCAGTGCGGTATTCAGCCTCTCTGGTGTCAAGTCTGATTTTGGAAAAAAAAAAAAAAAAATCCAAAATCAGACAGAGTGTTGAGACCAGAGAGGCTAAGACCGCATTGACTCAGTGCGGTATTCAGCCTCTCTGGTGTCAAGTCTGATTTTTGAAAAAAAAAAAAAAAAAATCCAAAATCAGACAGAGTGTTGACACCAGAGAGGCTAAGACCGCATTGACTCAGTGCGGTATTCAGCCTCTCTGGTGTCAAGTCTGATTTTGGAAAAAAAAAAAAAAAATCCAAAATCAGACAGAGTGTTGAGACCAGAGAGGCTAAGACCGCATTGACTCAGTGCGGTATTCAGCCTCTCTGGTGTCAAGTCTGATTTTGGAAAAAAAAAAAAAAAATCCAAAATCAGACAGTGTTGACACCAGAGAGGCTAAGACCGCATTGACTCAGTGCGGTATTCAGCCTCTCTGGTGTCAAGTCTGATTTTGGAAAAAAAAAAAAAAATCCAAAATCAGACAAGAGTGTTGACACCAGAGAGGCTAAGAACGCATTGACTCAGTGCGGTATTCAGCCTCTCTGGTGTCAAGTCTGATTTTGGAAAAAAAAAAAAAAAAATCCAAAATCAGACAGAGTGTTGAGACCAGGGAGGCTAAGACCGCATTGACTCAGTGCGGTATTCAGCCTCTCTGGTGTCAAGTCTGATTTTGGAAAAAAAAAAAAAAAATCCAAAATCAGACAGAGTGTTGACACCAGAGAGGCTAAGACCGCATTGACTCAGTGCGGTATTCAGCCTCTCTGGTGTCAAGTCTGATTTTGGAAAAAAAAAAAAAAAAATCCAAAATCAGACAGAGTGTTGAGACCAGAGAGGCTAAGACCGCATTGACTCAGTGCGGTATTCAGCCTCTCTGGTGTCAAGTCTGATTTTGGAAAAAAAAAAAAAAAAATCCAAAATCAGACAGAGTGTTGACACCAGAGAGGCTAAGACCGCATTGACTCAGTGCGGTATTCAGCCTCTCTGGTGTCAAGTCTGATTTTGGAAAAAAAAAAAAAAAAATCCAAAATCAGACAGAGTGTTGAGACCAGAGAGGCTAAGACCGCATTGACTCAGTGCGGTATTCAGCCTCTCTGGTGTCAAGTCTGATTTTTGAAAAAAAAAAAAAAAAGATCCAAAATCAGACTTGACACCAGAGAGGCTAAGACCGCATTGACTCAGTGCGGTATTCAGCCTCTCTGGTGTCAAGTCTGATTTTGGAAAAAAAAAAAAAAAAATCCAAGATCAGACAGAGTGTTGAGACCAGAGAGGCTAAGACCGCATTGACTCAGTGCGGTATTCAGCCTCTCTGGTGTCAAGTCTGATTTTGGAAAAAAAAAAAAAAAATCCAAAATCAGACAGTGTTGACACCAGAGAGGCTAAGACCGCATTGACTCAGTGCGGTATTCAGCCTCTCTGGTGTCAAGTCTGATTTTGGAAAAAAAAAAAAAAAAATCCAAAATCAGACAGAGTGTTGAGACCAGAGAGGCTAAGACCGCATTGACTCAGTGCGGTATTCAGCCTCTCTGGTGTCAAGTCTGATTTTTGAAAAAAAAAAAAAAAAAATCCAAAATCAGACAGAGTGTTGACACCAGAGAGGCTAAGACCGCATTGACTCAGTGCGGTATTCAGCCTCTCTGGTGTCAAGTCTGATTTTGGTAAAAAAAAAAAAAAAATCCAAAATCAGACAGAGTGTTGAGACCAGAGAGGCTAAGACCGCATTGACTCAGTGCGGTATTCAGCCTCTCTGGTGTCAAGTCTGATTTTTGAAAAAAAAAAAAAAAAATCCAAAATCAGACAGAGTGTTGACACCAGAGAGGCTAAGACCGCATTGACTCAGTGCGGTATTCAGCCTCTCTGGTGTCAAGTCTGATTTTGGAAAAAAAAAAAGAAATCCAAAATCAGACAGAGTGTTGACACCAGAGAGGCTAAGACCGCATTGACTCAGTGCGGTATTCAGCCTCTCTGGTGTCAAGTCTGATTTTGGAAAAAAAAAAAAAAAATCCAAAATCAGACAGAGTGTTGAGACCAGAGAGGCTAAGACCGCATTGACTCAGTGCGGTATTCAGCCTCTCTGGTATCAAGCCTGATTTTTGAAAAAAAAAAAAAAAAGATCCAAAATCAGACTTGACACCAGAGAGGCTAAGACCGCATTGACTCAGTGCGGTATTCAGCCTCTCTGGTGTCAAGTCTGATTTTGGAAAAAAAAAAAAAAAATCCAAAATCAGACAGTGTTGACACCAGAGAGGCTAAGACCGCATTGACTCAGTGCAGTATTCAGCCTCTCTGGTGTCAAGTCTGATTTTGGAAAAAAAAAAAAAAATCCAAAATCAGACAGAGTGTTGACACCAGAGAGGCTAAGACCGCATTGACTCAGTGCGGTATTCAGCCTCTCTGGTGTCAAGTCTGATTTTGGAAAAAAAAAAAAAAAAATCCAAAATCAGACAGAGTGTTGAGACCAGAGAGGCTAAGACCGCATTGACTCAGTGCGGTATTCAGCCTCTCTGGTGTCAAGTCTGATTTTGGAAAAAAAAAAAAAAAAATCCAAAATCAGACAGAGTGTTGACACCAGAGAGGCTAAGACCGCATTGACTCAGTGCGGTATTCAGCCTCTCTGGTGTCAAGTCTGATTTTGGAAAAAAAAAAAAAAAAATCCAAAATCAGACAGAGTGTTGACACCAGAGAGGCTAAGACCGCATTGACTCAGTGCGGTATTCAGCCTCTCTGGTGTCAAGTCTGATTTTGGAAAAAAAAAAAGAAATCCAAAATCAGACAGAGTGTTGACACCAGAGAGGCTAAGACCGCATTGACTCAGTGCGGTATTCAGCCTCTCTGGTGTCAAGTCTGATTTTGGAAAAAAAAAAAAAAAATGCAAAATCAGACAGAGTGTTGAGACCAGAGAGGCTAAGACCGCATTGACTCAGTGCGGTATTCAGCCTCTCTGGTGTCAAGTCTGATTTTTGAAAAAAAAAAAAAAAAGATCCAAAATCAGACTTGACACCAGAGAGGCTAAGACCGCATTGACTCAGTGCGGTATTCAGCCTCTCTGGTGTCAAGTCTGATTTTGGAAAAAAAAAAAAAAAATCCAAAATCAGACAGTGTTGACACCAGAGAGGCTAAGACCGCATTGACTCAGTGCGGTATTCAGCCTCTCTGGTGTCAAGTCTGATTTTGGAAAAAAAAAAAAAAATCCAAAATCAGACAGAGTGTTGACACCAGAGAGGCTAAGACCGCATTGACTCAGTGCGGTATTCAGCCTCTCTGGTGTCAAGTCTGATTTTGGAAAAAAAAAAAAAATCCAAAATCAGACAGAGTGTTGAGACCAGAGAGGCTAAGACCGCATTGACTCAGTGCGGTATTCAGCCTCTCTGGTGTCAAGTCTGATTTTGGAAAAAAAAAAAAGAAATCCAAAATCAGACAGAGTGTTGACACCAGAGAGGCTAAGACCGCATTGACTCAGTGCGGTATTCAGCCTCTCTGGTGTCAAGACTGATTTTGGAAAAAAAAAAAAAAAAATCCAAAATCAGACAGAGTGTTGAGACCAGAGAGGCTAAGACCGCATTGACTCAGTGCGGTATTCAGCCTCTCTGGTGTCAAGTCTGATTTTTGAAAAAAAAAAAAAAAAGATCCAAAATCAGACTTGACACCAGAGAGGCTAAGACCGCATTGACTCAGTGCGGTATTCAGCCTCTCTGGTGTCAAGTCTGATTTTGGAAAAAAAAAAAAAAAATCCAAAATCAGACAGTGTTGACACCAGAGAGGCTAAGACCGCATTGACTCAGTGCGGTATTCAGCCTCTCTGGTGTCAAGTCTGATTTTGGAAAAAAAAAAAAAAATCCAAAATCAGACAGAGTGTTGACACCAGAGAGGCTAAGACCGCATTGACTCAGTGCGGTATTCAGCCTCTCTGGTGTCAAGTCTGATTTTGGAAAAAAAAAAAAAAAAATCCAAAATCAGACAGAGTGTTGAGACCAGAGAGGCTAAGACCGCATTGACTCAGTGCGGTATTCAGCCTCTCTGGTGTCAAGTCTGATTTTGGAAAAAAAAAAAAAAAATCCAAAATCAGACAGAGTGTTGACACCAGAGAGGCTAAGACCGCATTGACTCAGTGCGGTATTCAGCCTCTCTGGTGTCAAGTCTGATTTTGGAAAAAAAAAAAAAAAAATCCAAAATCAGACAGAGTGTTGAGACCAGAGAGGCTAAGACCGCATTGACTCAGTGCGGTATTCAGCCTCTCTGGTGTCAAGTCTGATTTTGGGAAAAAAAAAAAAAAAATCCAAAATCAGACAGAGTGTTGACACCAGAGAGGCTAAGACCGCATTGACTCAGTGCGGTATTCAGCCTCTCTGGTGTCAAGTCTGATTTTGGAAAAAAAGAAAGAAATCCAAAATCAGACAGAGTGTTGACACCAGAGAGGCTAAGACCGCATTGACTCAGTGCGGTATTCAGCCTCTCTGGTGTCAAGTCTGATTTTGGAAAAAAAAAAAAAAAAATCCAAAATCAGACAGAGTGTTGAGACCAGAGAGGCTAAGACCGCATTGACTCAGTGCGGTATTCAGCCTCTCTGGTGTCAAGTCTGATTTTTGAAAAAAAAAAAAAAAGATCCAAAATCAGACTTGACACCAGAGAGGCTAAGACCGCATTGACTCAGTGCGGTATTCAGCCTCTCTGGTGTCAAGTCTGATTTTGGAAAAAAAAAAAAAATCCAAAATCAGACAGAGTGTTGACACCAGAGAGGCTAAGACCGCATTGACTCAGTGCGGTATTCAGCCTCTCTGGTGTCAAGTCTGATTTTGGAAAAAAAAAAAAAAAAATCCAAAATCAGACAGAGTGTTGAGACCAGAGAGGCTAAGACCGCATTGACTCAGTGCGGTATTCAGCCTCTCTGGTGTCAAGTCTGATTTTGGAAAAAAAAAAAAAAAATCCAAAATCAGACAGAGTGTTGACACCAGAGAGGCTAAGACCGCATTGACTCAGTGCGGTATTCAGCCTCTCTGGTGTCAAGTCTGATTTTGGAAAAAAAAAAAAAATCCAAAATCAGACAGAGTGTTGAGACCAGAGAGGCTAAGACCGCATTGACTCAGTGCGGTATTCAGCCTCTCTGGTGTCAAGTCTGATTTTGGAAAAAAAAAAAAGAAATCCAAAATCAGACGGAGTGTTGACACCAGAGAGGCTAAGACCGCATTGACTCAGTGCGGTATTCAGCCTCTCTGGTGTCAAGACTGATTTTGGAAAAAAAAAAAAAAAAATCCAAAATCAGACAGAGTGTTGAGACCAGAGAGGCTAAGACCGCATTGACTCAGTGCGGTATTCAGCCTCTCTGGTGTCAAGTCTGATTTTGGAGAAAAAAAAAGAAATCCAAAATCAGACAGAGTGTTGACACCAGAGAGGCTAAGACCGCATTGACTCAGTGCGGTATTCAGCCTCTCTGGTGTCAAGTCTGATTTTGGAAAAAAAAAAAAAAATCCAAAATCAGACAGAGTGTTGACACCAGAGAGGCTAAGACCGCATTGATTCAGTGCGGTATTCAGCCTCTCTGGTGTCAAGTCTGATTTTGGAGAAAAAAAAAGAAATCCAAAATCAGACAGAGTGTTGACACCAGAGAGGCTAAGACCGCATTGACTCAGTGCGGTATTCAGCCTCTCTGGTGTCAAGTCTGATTTTGGAAAAAAAAAAAAAAAAATCCAAAATCAGACAGAGTGTTGACACCAGAGAGGCTAAGACCGCATTGATTCAGTGCGGTATTCAGCCTCTCTGGTGTCAAGTCTGATTTTGGAGAAAAAAAAAAGAAATCCAAAATCAGACAGAGTGTTGACACCAGAGAGGCTAAGACCGCATTGACTCAGTGCGGTATTCAGCCTCTCTGGTGTCAAGTCTGATTTTGGAAAAAAAAAAAAAAAAATCCAAAATCAGACAGAGTGTTGAGACCAGAGAGGCTAAGACCGCATTGACTCAGTGCGGTATTCAGCCTCTCTGGTGTCAAGTCTGATTTTGGAAAAAAAAAAAAAAAATCCAAAATCAGACAGAGTGTTGACACCAGAGAGGCTAAGACCGCATTGACTCAGTGCAGTATTCAGCCTCTCTGGTGTCAAGTCTGATTTTGGAAAAAAAAAAAAAAAAATCCAAAATCAGACAGAGTGTTGAGACCAGAGAGGCTAAGACCGCATTGACTCAGTGCGGTATTCAGCCTCTCTGGTGTCAAGTCTGATTTTGGAAAAAAAAAAAAAAAATCCAAAATCAGACAGAGTGTTGACACCAGAGAGGCTAAGACCGCATTGACTCGGTGCGGTATTCAGCCTCTCTGGTGTCAAGTCTGATTTTGGAAAAAAAAAAAAAAATCCAAAATCAGACAGAGTGTTGAGACCAGAGAGGCTGAGACCGCATTGACTCAGTGCGGTATTCAGCCTCTCTGGTGTCAAGTCTGACTTTGGAAAAAAAAAAAAAATCCAAAATCAGACAGAGTGTTGACACCAGAGAGGCTAAGACCGCATTGACTCAGTGCGGTATTCAGCCTCTCTGGTGTCAAGTCTGATTTTGGAAAAAAAAAAAAAAAATCCAAAATCAGACAGAGTGTTGACACCAGAGAGGCTAAGACCGCATTGACTCAGTGCGGTATTCAGCCTCTCTGGTGTCAAGTCTGATTTTGGAAAAAAAAAAAGATCCAAAATCAGACAGAGTGTTGACACCAGAGAGGCTAAGACCGCATTGACTCAGTGCGGTATTCAGCCTCTCTGGTGTCAAGTCTGATTTTGGAAAAAAAAAAAAAAAAATCCAAAATCAGACAGTGTTGACACCAGAGAGGCTAAGACCGCATTGACTCAGTGCGGTATTCAGCCTCTCTGGTGTCAAGTCTGACTTTGGAAAAAAAAAAAAAATCCAAAATCAGACAGAGTGTTGACACCAGAGAGGCTAAGACCGCATTGACTCAGTGCGGTATTCAGCCTCTCTGGTGTCAAGTCTGATTTTGGAAAAAAAAAAAAAAAATCCAAAATCAGACAGAGTGTTGAGACCAGAGAGGCTAAGACCGCATTGACTCAGTGCGGTATTCAGCCTCTCTGGTGTCAAGTCTGATTTTGGAAAAAAAAAAAAGATCCAAAATCAGACAGAGTGTTGACACCAGAGAGGCTAAGACCGCATTGACTCAGTGCGGTATTCAGCCTCTCTGGTGTCAAGTCTGATTTTGGAAAAAAAAAAAAAAAAATCCAAAATCAGACAGAGTGTTGACACCAGAGAGGCTAAGACCGCATTGACTCAGTGCGGTATTCAGCCTCTCTGGTGTCAAGTCTGATTTTTGAAAAAAAAAAAAAAATCCAAAATCAGACAGAGTGTTGAGACCAGAGAGGCTAAGACCGCATTGACTCAGTGCGGTATTCAGCCTCTCTGGTGTCAAGTCTGATTTTGGAAAAAAAAAAAGAAATCCAAAATCAGACAGAGTGTTGACACCAGAGAGGCTAAGACCGCATTGACTCAGTGCGGTATTCAGCCTCTCTGGTGTCAAGTCTGATTTTGGAAAAAAAAAAAAAAAAATCCAAAATCAGACAGAGTGTTGAGACCAGAGAGGCTAAGACCGCATTGACTCAGTGCGGTATTCAGCCTCTCTGGTGTCAAGTCTGATTTTGGAAAAAAAAAAAAAAAAATCCAAAATCAGACAGAGTGTTGACACCAGAGAGGCTAAGACCGCATTGACTCAGTGCGGTATTCAGCCTCTCTGGTGTCAAGTCTGATTTTTGAAAAAAAAAAAAAAAAATCCAAAATCAGACAGAGTGTTGAGACCAGAGAGGCTAAGACCGCATTGACTCAGTGCGGTATTCAGCCTCTCTGGTGTCAAGTCTGATTTTGGAAAAAAAAAAAAAATCCAAAATCAGACAGAGTGTTGACACCAGAGAGGCTAAGACCGCATTGACTCAGTGCGGTATTCAGCCTCTCTGGTGTCAAGTCTGATTTTGGAAAAAAAAAAAAAAAAATCCAAAATCAGACAGAGTGTTGAGACCAGAGAGGCTAAGACCGCATTGACTCAGTGCGGTATTCAGCCTCTCTGGTGTCAAGTCTGATTTTGGAAAAAAAAAAAAAAAAATCCAAAATCAGACAGAGTGTTGACACCAGAGAGGCTAAGACCGCATTGACTCAGTGCGGTATTCAGCCTCTCTGGTGTCAAGTCTGATTTTTGAAAAAAAAAAAAAAAAATCCAAAATCAGACAGAGTGTTGAGACCAGAGAGGTTAAGACCGCATTGACTCAGTGCGGTATTCAGCCTCTCTGGTGTCAAGTCTGATTTTGGAAAAAAAAAAAAAATCCAAAATCAGACAGAGTGTTGACACCAGAGAGGCTAAGACCGCATTGACTTAGTGCGGTATTCAGCCTCTCTGGTGTCAAGTCTGATTTTGGAAAAAAAAAAAAAAAAAATCCAAAATCAGACAGTGTTGACACCAGAGAGGCTAAGACCGCATTGACTCAGTGCGGTATTCAGCCTCTCTGGTGTCAAGTCTGACTTTGGAAAAAAAAAAAAAAATCCAAAATCAGACAGAGTGTTGACACCAGAGAGGCTAAGACCGCATTGACTCAGTGCGGTATTCAGCCTCTCTGGTGTCAAGTCTGATTTTGGTAAAAAAAAAAAAAAAAATCCAAAATCAGACAGAGTGTTGAGACCAGAGAGGCTAAGACCGCATTGACTCAGTGCGGTATTCAGCCTCTCTGGTGTCAAGTCTGATTTTTGAAAAAAAAAAAAAAAAATCCAAAATCAGACAGAGTGTTGACACCAGAGAGGCTAAGACCGCATTGACTCAGTGCGGTATTCAGCCTCTCTGGTGTCAAGTCTGATTTTGGAAAAAAAAAAAAAAATCCAAAATCAGACAGAGTGTTGACACCAGAGAGGCTAAGACCGCATTGACTCAGTGCGGTATTCAGCCTCTCTGGTGTCAAGTCTGATTTTGGAAAAAAAAAAAAAAAATCCAAAATCAGACAGAGTGTTGAGACCAGAGAGGCTAAGACCGCATTGACTCAGTGCAGTATTCAGCCTCTCTGGTGTCAAGTCTGATTTTTGAAAAAAAAAAAAAAAAGATCCAAAATCAGACTTGACACCAGAGAGGCTAAGACCGCATTGACTCAGTGCGGTATTCAGCCTCTCTGGTGTCAAGTCTGATTTTGGAAAAAAAAAAAAAAAATCCAAAATCAGACAGTGTTGACACCAGAGAGGCTAAGACCGCATTGACTCAGTGCGGTATTCAGCCTCTCTGGTGTCAAGTCTGATTTTGGAAAAAAAAAAAAAAATCCAAAATCAGACAGAGTGTTGACACCAGAGAGGCTAAGACCGCATTGACTCAGTGCGGTATTCAGCCTCTCTGGTGTCAAGTCTGATTTTGGAAAAAAAAAAAAAAAAAATCCAAAATCAGACAGAGTGTTGAGACCAGAGAGGCTAAGACCGCATTGACTCAGTGCGGTATTCAGCCTCTCTGGTGTCAAGTCTGATTTTGGAAAAAAAAAAAAAAAAATCCAAAATCAGACAGAGTGTTGACACCAGAGAGGCTAAGACCGCATTGACTCAGTGCGGTATTCAGCCTCTCTGGTGTCAAGTCTGATTTTGGAAAAAAAAAAAAAAAAAATCCAAAATCAGACAGAGTGTTGAGACCAGAGAGGCTAAGACCGCATTGACTCAGTGCGGTATTCAGCCTCTCTGGTGTCAAGTCTGATTTTGGGAAAAAAAAAAAAAAAATCCAAAATCAGACAGAGTGTTGACACCAGAGAGGCTAAGACCGCATTGACTCAGTGCGGTATTCAGCCTCTCTGGTGTCAAGTCTGATTTTGGAAAAAAAAAAAGAAATCCAAAATCAGACAGAGTGTTGACACCAGAGAGGCTAAGACCGCATTGACTCAGTGCGGTATTCAGCCTCTCTGGTGTCAAGTCTGATTTTGGAAAAAAAAAAAAAAAAATGCAAAATCAGACAGAGTGTTGAGACCAGAGAGGCTAAGACCGCATTGACTCAGTGCGGTATTCAGCCTCTCTGGTGTCAAGTCTGATTTTTGAAAAAAAAAAAAAAAGATCCAAAATCAGACTTGACACCAGAGAGGCTAAGACCGCATTGACTCAGTGCGGTATTCAGCCTCTCTGGTGTCAAGTCTGATTTTGGAAAAAAAAAAAAAAAATCCAAAATCAGACAGTGTTGACACCAGAGAGGCTAAGACCGCATTGACTCAGTGCGGTATTCAGCCTCTCTGGTGTCAAGTCTGATTTTGGAAAAAAAAAAAAAAATCCAAAATCAGACAGAGTGTTGACACCAGAGAGGCTAAGACCGCATTGACTCAGTGCGGTATTCAGCCTCTCTGGTGTCAAGTCTGATTTTGGAAAAAAAAAAAAAAAAATCCAAAATCAGACAGAGTGTTGAGACCAGAGAGGCTAAGACCGCATTGACTCAGTGCGGTATTCAGCCTCTCTGGTGTCAAGTCTGATTTTGGAAAAAAAAAAAAAAAATCCAAAATCAGACAGAGTGTTGACACCAGAGAGGCTAAGACCGCATTGACTCAGTGCGGTATTCAGCCTCTCTGGTGTCAAGTCTGATTTTGGAAAAAAAAAAAAAAATCCAAAATCAGACAGAGTGTTGAGACCAGAGAGGCTAAGACCGCATGACTCAGTGCGGTATTCAGCCTCTCTGGTGTCAAGTCTGATTTTGGAAAAAAAAAAAAGAAATCCAAAATCAGACAGAGTGTTGACACCAGAGAGGCTAAGACCGCATTGACTCAGTGCGGTATTCAGCCTCTCTGGTGTCAAGACTGATTTTGGAAAAAAAAAAAAAAAAATCCAAAATCAGACAGTGTTGAGACCAGAGAGGCTAAGACCGCATTGACTCAGTGCGGTATTCAGCCTCTCTGGTGTCAAGTCTGATTTTTGAAAAAAAAAAAAAAAAGATCCAAAATCAGACTTGACACCAGAGAGGCTAAGACCGCATTGACTCAGTGCGGTATTCAGCCTCTCTGGTGTCAAGTCTGATTTTGGAAAAAAAAAAAAAAATCCAAAATCAGACAGTGTTGACACCAGAGAGGCTAAGACCGCATTGACTCAGTGCGGTATTCAGCCTCTCTGGTGTCAAGTCTGATTTTGGAAAAAAAAAAAAAAATCCAAAATCAGACAGAGTGTTGACACCAGAGAGGCTAAGACCGCATTGACTCAGTGCGGTATTCAGCCTCTCTGGTGTCAAGTCTGATTTTGGAAAAAAAAAAAAAAAAATCCAAAATCAGACAGAGTGTTGAGACCAGAGAGGCTAAGACCGCATTGACTCAGTGCGGTATTCAGCCTCTCTGGTGTCAAGTCTGATTTTGGAAAAAAAAAAAAAAAATCCAAAATCAGACAGAGTGTTGACACCAGAGAGGCTAAGACCGCATTGACTCAGTGCGGTATTCAGCCTCTCTGGTGTCAAGTCTGATTTTGGAAAAAAAAAAAAAATCCAAAATCAGACAGAGTGTTGAGACCAGAGAGGCTAAGACCGCATTGACTCAGTGCGGTATTCAGCCTCTCTGGTGTCAAGTCTGATTTTGAAAAAAAAAAAAAGAAATCCAAAATCAGACAGAGTGTTGACACCAGAGAGGCTAAGACCGCATTGACTCAGTGCGGTATTCAGCCTCTCTGGTGTCAAGACTGATTTTGGAAAAAAAAAAAAAAAAATCCAAAATCAGACAGAGTGTTGAGACCAGAGAGGCTAAGACCGCATTGACTCAGTGCGGTATTCAGCCTCTCTGGTGTCAAGTCTGATTTTGGAGAAAAAAAAAGAAATCCAAAATCAGACAGAGTGTTGACACCAGAGAGGCTAAGACCGCATTGACTCAGTGCGGTATTCAGCCTCTCTGGTGTCAAGTCTGATTTTGGAAAAAAAAAAAAAAAATCCAAAATCAGACAGAGTGTTGACACCAGAGAGGCTAAGACCGCATTGATTCAGTGCGGTATTCAGCCTCTCTGGTGTCAAGTCTGATTTTGGAGAAAAAAAAAGAAATCCAAAATCAGACAGAGTGTTGACACCAGAGAGGCTAAGACCGCATTGACTCAGTGCGGTATTCAGCCTCTCTGGTGTCAAGTCTGATTTTGGAAAAAAAAAAAAAAAAATCCAAAATCAGACAGAGTGTTGACACCAGAGAGGCTAAGACCGCATTGATTCAGTGCGGTATTCAGCCTCTCTGGTGTCAAGTCTGATTTTGGAGAAAAAAAAAAGAAATCCAAAATCAGACAGAGTGTTGACACCAGAGAGGCTAAGACCGCATTGACTCAGTGCGGTATTCAGCCTCTCTGGTGTCAAGTCTGATTTTGGAAAAAAAAAAAAAAAAATCCAAAATCAGACAGAGTGTTGAGACCAGAGAGGCTAAGACCGCATTGACTCAGTGCGGTATTCAGCCTCTCTGGTGTCAAGTCTGATTTTGGAAAAAAAAAAAAAAAATCTAAAATCAGACAGAGTGTTGACACCAGAGAGGCTAAGACCGCATTGACTCAGTGCAGTATTCAGCCTCTCTGGTGTCAAGTCTGATTTTTGAAAAAAAAAAAAAAAAATCCAAAATCAGACAGTGTTGAGACCAGAGAGGCTAAGACCGCATTGACTCAGTGCGGTATTCAGCCTCTCTGGTGTCAAGTCTGATTTTGGAAAAAAAAAAAAAAAAATCCAAAATCAGACAGAGTGTTGACACCAGAGAGGCTAAGACCGCATTGACTCGGTGCGGTATTCAGCCTCTCTGGTGTCAAGTCTGATTTTGGAAAAAAAAAAAAAAAATCCAAAATCAGACAGAGTGTTGAGACCAGAGAGGCTAAGACCGCATTGACTCAGTGCGGTATTCAGCCTCTCTGGTGTCAAGTCTGACTTTGGAAAAAAAAAAAAAATCCAAAATCAGACAGAGTGTTGACACCAGAGAGGCTAAGACCGCATTGACTCAGTGCGGTATTCAGCCTCTCTGGTGTCAAGTCTGATTTTGGAAAAAAAAAAAAAAAAATCCAAAATCAGACAGAGTGTTGACACCAGAGAGGCTAAGACCGCATTGACTCAGTGCGGTATTCAGCCTCTCTGGTGTCAAGTCTGATTTTGGAAAAAAAAAAAGATCCAAAATCAGACAGAGTGTTGACACCAGAGAGGCTAAGACCGCATTGACTCAGTGCGGTATTCAGCCTCTCTGGTGTCAAGTCTGATTTTGGAAAAAAAAAAAAAAAAATCCAAAATCAGACAGTGTTGACACCAGAGAGGCTAAGACCGCATTGACTCAGTGCGGTATTCAGCCTCTCTGGTGTCAAGTCTGACTTTGGAAAAAAAAAAAAAATCCAAAATCAGACAGAGTGTTGACACCAGAGAGGCTAAGACCGCATTGACTCAGTGCGGTATTCAGCCTCTCTGGTGTCAAGTCTGATTTTGGAAAAAAAAAAAAAAAATCCAAAATCAGACAGAGTGTTGAGACCAGAGAGGCTAAGACCGCATTGACTCAGTGCGGTATTCAGCCTCTCTGGTGTCAAGTCTGATTTTGGAAAAAAAAAAAAGATCCAAAATCAGACAGAGTGTTGACACCAGAGAGGCTAAGACCGCATTGACTCAGTGCGGTATTCAGCCTCTCTGGTGTCAAGTCTGATTTTGGAAAAAAAAAAAAAAAAATCCAAAATCAGACAGAGTGTTGACACCAGAGAGGCTAAGACCGCATTGACTCAGTGCGGTATTCAGCCTCTCTGGTGTCAAGTCTGATTTTTGAAAAAAAAAAAAAATCCAAAATCAGACAGAGTGTTGAGACCAGAGAGGCTAAGACCGCATTGACTCAGTGCGGTATTCAGCCTCTCTGGTGTCAAGTCTGATTTTGGAAAAAAAAAAAGAAATCCAAAATCAGACAGAGTGTTGACACCAGAGAGGCTAAGACCGCATTGACTCAGTGCGGTATTCAGCCTCTCTGGTGTCAAGTCTGATTTTGGAAAAAAAAAAAAAAAAATCCAAAATCAGACAGAGTGTTGAGACCAGAGAGGCTAAGACCGCATTGACTCAGTGCGGTATTCAGCCTCTCTGGTGTCAAGTCTGATTTTGGAAAAAAAAAAAAAAAAATCCAAAATCAGACAGAGTGTTGACACCAGAGAGGCTAAGACCGCATTGACTCAGTGCGGTATTCAGCCTCTCTGGTGTCAAGTCTGATTTTTGAAAAAAAAAAAAAAAATCCAAAATCAGACAGAGTGTTGAGACCAGAGAGGCTAAGACCGCATTGACTCAGTGCGGTATTCAGCCTCTCTGGTGTCAAGTCTGATTTTGGAAAAAATAAATAAATCCAAAATCAGACAGAGTGTTGACACCAGAGAGGCTAAGACCGCATTGACTCAGTGCGGTATTCAGCCTCTCTGGTGTCAAGTCTGATTTTGGAAAAAAAAAAAGAAATCCAAAATCAGACAGAGTGTTGACACCAGAGAGGCTAAGACCGCATTGACTCAGTGCGGTATTCAGCCTCTCTGGTGTCAAGTCTGATTTTGGAAAAAAAAAAAAAAAAAATCCAAAATCAGACAGAGTGTTGAGACCAGAGAGGCTAAGACCGCATTGACTCAGTGCGGTATTCAGCCTCTCTGGTGTCAAGTCTGATTTTGGAAAAAAAAAAAAAAAATCCAAAATCAGACAGAGTGTTGACACCAGAGAGGCTAAGACCGCATTGACTCAGTGCGGTATTCAGCCTCTCTGGTGTCAAGTCTGATTTTTGGAAAAAAAAAAAAAAAAATCCAAAATCAGACAGAGTGTTGAGACCAGAGAGGCTAAGACCGCATTGACTCAGTGCGGTATTCAGCCTCTCTGGTGTCAAGTCTGATTTTGGAAAAAAAAAAAAAAATCCAAAATCAGACAGAGTGTTGACACCAGAGAGGCTAAGACCGCATTGACTCAGTGCGGTATTCAGCCTCTCTGGTGTCAAGTCTGATTTTGGAAAAAAAAAAAAAAAAATCCAAAATCAGACAGTGTTGACACCAGAGAGGCTAAGACCGCATTGACTCAGTGCGGTATTCAGCCTCTCTGGTGTCAAGTCTGACTTTGGAAAAAAAAAAAAAATCCAAAATCAGACAGAGTGTTGACACCAGAGAGGCTAAGACCGCATTGACTCAGTGCGGTATTCAGCCTCTCTGGTGTCAAGTCTGATTTTGGAAAAAAAAAAAAAAAATCCAAAATCAGACAGAGTGTTGAGACCAGAGAGGCTAAGACCGCATTGACTCAGTGCGGTATTCAGCCTCTCTGGTGTCAAGTCTGATTTTTGAAAAAAAAAAAAAAAAGATCCAAAATCAGACTTGACACCAGAGAGGCTAAGACCGCATTGACTCAGTGCGGTATTCAGCCTCTCTGGTGTCAAGTCTGATTTTAGAAAAAAAAAAAAAAAATCCAAAATCAGACAGTGTTGACACCAGAGAGGCTAAGACCGCATTGACTCAGTGCGGTATTCAGCCTCTCTGGTGTCAAGTCTGATTTTGGAAAAAAAAAAAAAAATCCAAAATCAGACAGAGTGTTGACACCAGAGAGGCTAAGACCGCATTGACTCAGTGCGGTATTCAGCCTCTCTGGTGTCAAGTCTGATTTTGGAAAAAAAAAAAAAAAAATCCAAAATCAGACAGAGTGTTGAGACCAGAGAGGCTAAGACCGCATTGACTCAGTGCGGTATTCAGCCTCTCTGGTGTCAAGTCTGATTTTGGAAAAAAAAAAAAAAAATCCAAAATCAGACAGAGTGTTGACACCAGAGAGGCTAAGACCGCATTGACTCAGTGCGGTATTCAGCCTCTCTGGTGTCAAGTCTGATTTTGGAAAAAAAAAAAAAAAAATCCAAAATCAGACAGAGTGTTGACACCAGAGAGGCTAAGACCGCATTGACTCAGTGCGGTATTCAGCCTCTCTGGTGTCAAGTCTGATTTTTGGAAAAAAAAAAAAAAAAATCCAAAATCAGACAGAGTGTTGAGACCAGAGAGGCTAAGACCGCATTGACTCAGTGCGGTATTCAGCCTCTCTGGTGTCAAGTCTGATTTTGGAAAAAAAAAAAAAAATCCAAAATCAGACAGAGTGTTGACACCAGAGAGGCTAAGACCGCATTGACTCAGTGCGGTATTCAGCCTCTCTGGTGTCAAGTCTGATTTTGGAAAAAAAAAAAAAAAATCCAAAATCAGACAGTGTTGACACCAGAGAGGCTAAGACCGCATTGACTCAGTGCGGTATTCAGCCTCTCTGGTGTCAAGTCTGACTTTGGAAAAAAAAAAAAAATCCAAAATCAGACAGAGTGTTGACACCAGAGAGGCTAAGACCGCATTGACTCAGTGCGGTATTCAGCCTCTCTGGTGTCAAGTCTGATTTTGGAAAAAAAAAAAAAAAATCCAAAATCAGACAGAGTGTTGAGACCAGAGAGGCTAAGACCGCATTGACTCAGTGCGGTATTCAGCCTCTCTGGTGTCAAGTCTGATTTTTGAAAAAAAAAAAAAAAAGATCCAAAATCAGACGTTGACACCAGAGAGGCTAAGACCGCATTGACTCAGTGCGGTATTCAGCCTCTCTGGTGTCAAGTCTGATTTTAGAAAAAAAAAAAAAAAATCCAAAATCAGACAGTGTTGACACCAGAGAGGCTAAGACCGCATTGACTCAGTGCGGTATTCAGCCTCTCTGGTGTCAAGTCTGATTTTGGAAAAAAAAAAAAAAATCCAAAATCAGACAGAGTGTTGACACCAGAGAGGCTAAGACCGCATTGACTCAGTGCGGTATTCAGCCTCTCTGGTGTCAAGTCTGATTTTGGAAAAAAAAAAAAAAAAATCCAAAATCAGACAGAGTGTTGAGACCAGAGAGGCTAAGACCGCATTGACTCAGTGCGGTATTCAGCCTCTCTGGTGTCAAGTCTGATTTTGGAAAAAAAAAAAAAAAATCCAAAATCAGACAGAGTGTTGACACCAGAGAGGCTAAGACCGCATTGACTCAGTGCGGTATTCAGCCTCTCTGGTGTCAAGTCTGATTTTGGAAAAAAAAAAAAAAAATCCAAAATCAAACAGAGTGTTGACACCAGAGAGGCTAAGACCGCATTGACTCAGTGCGGTATTCAGCCTCTCTGGTGTCAAGTCTGATTTTGGAAAAAAAAAAAAAAAATCCAAAATCAGACAGAGTGTTGAGACCAGAGAGGCTAAGACCGCATTGACTCAGTGCGGTATTCAGCCTCTCTGGTGTCAAGTCTGATTTTGGAAAAAAAAAAAAAAAAATCCAAAATCAGACAGAGTGTTGAGACCAGAGAGGCTAAGACCGCATTGACTCAGTGCGGTATTCAGCCTCTCTGGTGTCAAGTCTGATTTTGGAAAAAAAATAAAAAAAATCCAAAATCAGACAGAGTGTTGAGACCAGAGAGGCTAAGACCGCATTGACTCAGTGCGGTATTCAGCCTCTCTGGTGTCAAGTCTGATTTTGGAAAAAAAAAAAAAAAAAATCCAAAATCAGACAGAGTGTTGACACCAGAGAGGCTAAGACCGCATTGACTCAGTGCGGTATTCAGCCTCTCTGGTGTCAAGTCTGATTTTGGAAAAAAAAAAAAAAAAATCCAAAATCAGACAGAGTGTTGAGACCAGAGAGGCTAAGACCGCATTGACTCAGTGCGGTATTCAGCCTCTCTGGTGTCAAGTCTGATTTTGGAAAAAAAAAAAAAAAAATCCAAAATCAGACAGAGTGTTGACACCAGAGAGGCTAAGACCGCATTGACTCAGTGCGGTATTCAGCCTCTCTGGTGTCAAGTCTGATTTTGGAAAAAAAAAAAAAAAATCCAAAATCAAACAGAGTGTTGACACCAGAGAGGCTAAGACCGCATTGACTCAGTGCGGTACTCAGCCTCTCTGGTGTCAAGTCTGATTTTGGAAAAAAAAAAAAAAAAAATCCAAAATCAGACAGAGTGTTGAGACCAGAGAGGCTAAGACCGCATTGACTCAGTGCGGTATTCAGCCTCTCTGGTGTCAAGTCTGATTTTGGAAAAAAAAAAAAAAAATCCAAAATCAGACAGAGAGTTGACACCAGAGAGGCTAAGACCGCATTGACTCAGTGCGGTATTCAGCCTCTCTGGTGTCAAGTCTGATTTTGAAAAAAAAAAAAAAAAAATCCAAAATCAGACAGAGTGTTGAGACCAGAGAGGCTAAGACCGCATTGACTCAGTGCGGTAGTCAGCCTCTCTGGTGTCAAGTCTGATTTTGGAAAAAAAAAAAAAAAAAATCCAAAATCAGACAGAGTGTTGACACCAGAGAGGCTAAGACCGCATTGACTCAGTGCGGTATTCAGCCTCTCTGGTGTCAAGTCTGATTTTGGAAAAAAAAAAAAAAAAAATCCAAAATCAGACAGAGTGTTGAGACCAGAGAGGCTAAGACCGCATTGACTCAGTGCGGTATTCAGCATCTCTGGTGTCAAGTCTGATTTTGGAAAAAAAAAAAAAAAAAATCCAAAATCAGACAGAGTGTTGAGACCAGAGAGGC
>NW_028151463.1:0-52276 GCF_964638095.1 Poromitra crassiceps
GGTCTTAGCCTCTCTGGTGTCAACACTCTGTCTGATTTTGGATTTTTTTTTTTTTTTCCAAAATCAGACTTGACACCAGAGAGGCTGAATACCGCACTGAGTCAATGCGGTCTTAGCCTCTCTGGTCTCAACACTCGGTCTGATTTTGGATTTTTTTTTTTTTTTCAAAGTCAGACTTGACACCAGAGAGGCTGAATACCGCACTGAGTCAATGCGGTCTTAGCCTCTCTGGTCTCAACACTCTGTCTGATTTTGGATTTTTTTTTTTTTTTTCAAAGTCAGACTTGACACCAGAGAGGCTGAATACCGCACTGAGTCAATGCGGTCTTAGCCTCTCTGGTCTCAACACTCTGTCTGATTTTGGATTTTTTTTTTTTTTTTTTCCAAAATCAGACTTGACACCAGAGAGGCTGAATACCGCACTGAGTCAATGCGGTCTTAGCCTCTCTGGTGTCAACACTCTGTCTGATTTTGGATTTTTTTTTTTTTTCCAAAATCAGACTTGACACCAGAGAGGCTGAATACCGCACTGAGTCAATGCGGTCTTAGCCTCTCTGGTCTCAACACTCTGTCTGATTTTGGATTTTTTTTTTTTTTTCCAAAATCAGACTTGACACCAGAGAGGCTGAATACCGCACTGAGTCAATGCGGTCTTAGCCTCTCTGGTCTCAACACTCTGTCTGATTTTGGATTTTTTTTTTTTTTTCCAAAGTCAGACTTGACACCAGAGAGGCTGAATACCGCACTGAGTCAATGCGGTCTTAGCCTCTCTGGTCTCAACACTCTGTCTGATTTTGGATTTTTTTTTTTTTTTCAAAGTCAGACTTGACACCAGAGAGGCTGAATACCGCACTGAGTCAATGCGGTCTTAGCCTCTCTGGTCTCAACACTCTGTCTGATTTTGGATTTTTTTTTTTTTTTTCAAAGTCAGACTTGACACCAGAGAGGCTGAATACCGCACTGAGTCAATGCGGTCTTAGCCTCTCTGGTCTCAACACTCTGTCTGATTTTGGATTTTTTTTTTTTTTTCAAAGTCAGACTTGACACCAGAGAGGCTGAATACCGCACTGAGTCAATGCGGTCTTAGCCTCTCTGGTCTCAACACTCTGTCTGATTTTGGATTTTTTTTTTTTTTTTCAAAGTCAGACTTGACACCAGAGAGGCTGAATACCGCACTGAGTCAATGCGGTCTTAGCCTCTCTGGTCTCAACACTCTGTCTGATTTTGGATTTTTTTTTTTTTTTTCAAAGTCAGACTTGACACCAGAGAGGCTGAATACCGCACTGAGTCAATGCGGTCTTAGCCTCTCTGGTGTCAACACTCTGTCTGATTTTGGATTTTTTTTTTTTTTTTCAAAGTCAGACTTGACACCAGAGAGGCTGAATACCGCACTGAGTCAATGCGGTCTTAGCCTCTCTGGTCTCAACACTCTGTCTGATTTTGGATTTTTTTTTTTTTTTTTCAAAGTCAGACTTGACACCAGAGAGGCTGAATACCGCACTGAGTCAATGCGGTCTTAGCCTCTCTGGTCTCAACACTCTGTCTGATTTTGGATTTTTTTTTTTTTTTTTCAAAGTCAGACTTGACACCAGAGAGGCTGAATACCGCACTGAGTCAATGCGGTCTTAGCCTCTCTGGTCTCAACACTCTGTCTGATTTTGGATTTTTTTTTTTTTTTTTTCCAAAATCAGACTTGACACCAGAGAGGCTGAATACCGCACTGAGTCTATGCGGTCTTAGCCTCTCTGGTGTCAACACTCTGTCTGATTTTGGATTTTTTTTTTTTTTTCCAAAATCAGACTTGACACCAGAGAGGCTGAATACCGCACTGAGTCAATGCGGTCTTAGCCTCTCTGGTCTCAACACTCGGTCTGATTTTGGATTTTTTTTTTTTTTTTCCCAAAATCAGACTTGACACCAGAGAGGCTGAATACCGCACTGAGTCAATGCGGTCTTAGCCTCTCTGGTCTCAACACTCTGTCTGATTTTGGATTTTTTTTTTTTTTTTCAAAGTCAGACTTGACACCAGAGAGGCTGAATACCGCACTGAGTCAATGCGGTCTTAGCCTCTCTGGTGTCAACACTCTGTCTGATTTTGGATTTTTTTTTTTTTTTTTCAAAGTCAGACTTGACACCAGAGAGGCTGAATACCGCACTGAGTCAATGCGGTCTTAGCCTCTCTGGCCTCAACACTCTGTCTGATTTTGGATTTTTTTTTTTTTTTTCAAAGTCAGACTTGACACCAGAGAGGCTGAATACCGCACTGAGTCAATGCGGTCTTAGCCTCTCTGGTCTCAACACTCTGTCTGATTTTGGATTTTTTTTTTTTTTTTCAAAGTCAGACTTGACACCAGAGAGGCTGAATACCGCACTGAGTCAATGCGGTCTTAGCCTCTCTGGTGTCAACACTCTGTCTGATTTTGGATTTTTTTTTTTTTTTTCAAAGTCAGACTTGACACCAGAGAGGCTGAATACCGCACTGAGTCAATGCGGTCTTAGCCTCTCTGGTGTCAACACTCTGTCTGATTTTGGATTTTTTTTTTTTTTTTCAAAGTCAGACTTGACACCAGAGAGGCTGAATACCGCACTGAGTCAATGCTGTCTTAGCCTCTCTGGTCTCAACACTCTGTCTGATTTTGGATTTTTTTTTTTTTTTTTCAAAGTCAGACTTGACACCAGAGAGGCTGAATACCGCACTGAGTCAATGCGGTCTTAGCCTCTCTGGTCTCAACACTCTGTCTGATTTTGGATTTTTTTTTTTTTTTTTCCAAAATCAGACTTGACACCAGAGAGGCTGAATACCGCACTGAGTCAATGCGGTCTTAGCCTCTCTGGTGTCAACACTCTGTCTGATTTTGGATTTTTTTTTTTTTTTCCAAAATCAGACTTGACACCAGAGAGGCTGAATACCGCACTGAGTCAATGCGGTCTTAGCCTCTCTGGTCTCAACACTCGGTCTGATTTTGGATTTTTTTTTTTTTTTTCCAAAATCAGACTTGACACCAGAGAGGCTGAATACCGCACTGAGTCAATGCGGTCTTAGCCTCTCTGGTCTCAACACTCTGTCTGATTTTGGATTTTTTTTTTTTTTTTCAAAGTCAGACTTGACACCAGAGAGGCTGAATACCGCACTGAGTCAATGCGGTCTTAGCCTCTCTGGTCTCAACACTCTGTCTGATTTTGGATTTTTTTTTTTTTTTTCAAAGTCAGACTTGACACCAGAGAGGCTGAATACCGCACTGAGTCAATGCGGTCTTAGCCTCTCTGGTCTCAACACTCTGTCTGATTTTGGATTTTTTTTTTTTTTTCAAAGTCAGACTTGACACCAGAGAGGCTGAATACCGCACTGAGTCAATGCGGTCTTAGCCTCTCTGGTCTCAACACTCTGTCTGATTTTGGATTTTTTTTTTTTTTTCAAAGTCAGACTTGACACCAGAGAGGCTGAATACCGCACTGAGTCAATGCGGTCTTAGCCTCTCTGGTGTCAACACTCTGTCTGATTTTGGATTTTTTTTTTTTTTTTCAAAGTCAGACTTGACACCAGAGAGGCTGAATACCGCACTGAGTCAATGCGGTCTTAGCCTCTCTGGTGTCAACACTCTGTCTGATTTTGGATTTTTTTTTTTTTTTTTCAAAGTCAGACTTGACACCAGAGAGGCTGAATACCGCACTGAGTCAATGCGGTCTTAGCCTCTCTGGTCTCAACACTCTGTCTGATTTTGGATTTTTTTTTTTTTTTTTCAAAGTCAGACTTGACACCAGAGAGGGTGAATACCGCACTGAGTCAATGCGGTCTTAGCCTCTCTGGTCTCAACACTCTGTCTGATTTTGGATTTTTTTTTTTTTTTCAAAGTCAGACTTGACACCAGAGAGGCTGAATACCACACTGAGTCAATGCGGTCTTAGCCTCTCTGGTGTCAAGGTGTCAACACTCTGTCTGATTTTGGATTTTTTTTTTTTTTCAAAGTCAGACTTGACACCAGAGAGGCTGAATACCGCACTGAGTCAATGCAGTCTTAGCCTCTTCTGGTCCTCAACACTCTGTCTGATTTTGGATTTTTTTTTTTTTTCCAAAGTCAGACTTGACACCAGAGAGGCTGAATACCGCATCTGAGTCAATGCGGTCTTAGCCTCTCTGGTCTCAACACTCTGTCTGATTTGGATTTTTTTTTTTTTTTTCAAAGTCAGACTTTGACACCAGAGAGGCTGAATACCGCACCTGAGTCAATGCGTCTTAGCCTCTCTGTCTCAACACTCTGTCTGATTTTGGATTTTTTTTTTTTTTTCAAAGTCAGACTTGACACCAGAGAGGCTGAATACCGCACTGAGTCAATGCGGTCTTAGCCTCTCTGGTCTACAACACTCTGTCTGATTTGGATTTTTTTTTTTTTTTTCAAAGTCAGACTTGACACCAGAGAGGCTGAATACCGCACTGAGTCAATGCGGTCTTAGCCTCTCTGGTGTCAACACTCTGTCTGATTTGGATTTTTTTTTTTTTTTCAAAGTCAGACTTGACACCAGAGAGGCTGAATACCGCACTGAGTCAATGCGGTCTTAGCCTCTCTGGTGTCAACACTCTGTCTGATTTTGGATTTTTTTTTTTTTTTTCAAAGTCAGACTTGACACCAGAGAGGCTGAATACCGCACTGAGTCAATGCGGTCTTAGCCTCTCTGGTCTCAACACTCTGTCTGATTTTGGATTTTTTTTTTTTTTTCAAAGTCAGACTTGACACCAGAGAGGCTGAATACCGCACTGAGTCAATGCGGTCTTAGCCTCTCTTGGTCTCAACACTCTGTCTGATTTTGGATTTTTTTTTTTTTTTCAAAGTCAGACTTGACACCAGAGAGGCTGAATACCGCACTGAGTCAATGCGGTCTTAGCCTCTCTGGTGTCAACACTCTGTCTGATTTTGGATTTTTTTTTTTTTTTCAAAGTCAGACTTGACACCAGAGAGGCTGAATACCGCACTGAGTCAATGCGGTCTTAGCCTCTCTGGTCTCAACACTCTGTCTGATTTTGGATTTTTTTTTTTTTTTTCAAAGTCAGACTTGACACCAGAGAGGCTGAATACCGCACTGAGTCAATGCGGTCTTAGCCTCTCTGGTCTCAACACTCTGTCTGATTTTGGATTTTTTTTTTTTTTTTCAAAGTCAGACTTGACACCAGAGAGGCTGAATACCGCACTGAGTCAATGCGGTCTTAGCCTCTCTGGTCTCAACACTCTGTCTGATTTTGGATTTTTTTTTTTTTTTCAAAGTCAGACTTGACACCAGAGAGGCTGAATACCGCACTGAGTCAATGCGGTCTTAGCCTCTCTGGTCTCAACACTCTGTCTGATTTTGGATTTTTTTTTTTTTTTTCAAAGTCAGACTTGACACCAGAGAGGCTGAATACCGCACTGAGTCAATGCGGTCTTAGCCTCTCTGGTCTCAACACTCTGTCTGATTTTGGATTTTTTTTTTTTTTTTCAAAGTCAGACTTGACACCAGAGAGGCTGAATACCGCACTGAGTCAATGCGGTCTTAGCCTCTCTGGTGTCAACACTCTGTCTGATTTTGGATTTTTTTTTTTTTTTCAAAGTCAGACTTGACACCAGAGAGGCTGATACCGCACTGAGTCAATGCGGTCTTAGCCTCTCTGGTGTCAACACTCTGTCTGATTTTGGATTTTTTTTTTTTTTTTCAAAGTCAGACTTGACACCAGAGAGGCTGAATACCGCACTGAGTCAATGCGGTCTTAGCCTCTCTGGTCTCAACACTCTGTCTGATTTTGGATTTTTTTTTTTTTTTTCAAAGTCAGACTTGACACCAGAGAGGCTGAATACCGCACTGAGTCAATGCGGTCTTAGCCTCTCTGGTCTCAACACTCTGTCTGATTTTGGATTTTTTTTTTTTTTCAAAGTCAGACTTGACACCAGAGAGGCTGAATACCGCACTGAGTCAATGCGGTCTTAGCCTCTCTGGTCTTCAACACTCTGTCTGATTTTGGATTTTTTTTTTTTTTTCAAAGTCAGACTTGACACCAGAGAGGCTGAATACCGCACTGAGTCAATGCGGTCTTAGCCTCTCTGGTGTCAACACTCTGTCTGATTTTGGATTTTTTTTTTTTTTCAAAGTCAGACTTGACACCAGAGAGGCTGAATACCGCACTGAGTCAATGCGGTCTTAGCCTCTCTGGTGTCAACACTCTGTCTGATTTTGGATTTTTTTTTTTTTTTTCAAAGTCAGACTTGACACCAGAGAGGCTGAATACCGCACTGAGTCAATGCGGTCTTAGCCTCTCTGGTCTCAACACTCTGTCTGATTTTGGATTTTTTTTTTTTTTTTTCAAAGTCAGACTTGACACCAGAGAGGCTGAATACCGCACTGAGTCAATGCGGTCTTAGCCTCTCTGGTCTCAACACTCTGTCTGATTTTGGATTTTTTTTTTTTTTTTCCAAAGTCAGACTTGACACCAGAGAGGCTGAGTCAATGCGGTCTTAGCCTCTCTGGTGTCAACACTCTGTCTGATTTTGGATTTTTTTTTTTTTTCTAAAATCAGACTTGACACCAGAGAGGCTGAATACCGCACTGAGTCAATGCGGTCTTAGCCTCTCTGGTGTCAACACTCTGTCTGATTTTGGATTTTTTTTTTTTTTTCAAAGTCAGACTTGACACCAGAGAGGCTGAATACCGCACTGAGTCAATGCGGTCTTAGCCTCTCTGGTCTCAACACTCTGTCTGATTTTGGATTTTTTTTTTTTTTTTCAAAGTCAGACTTGACACCAGAGAGGCTGAATACCGCACTGAGTCAATGCGGTCTTAGCCTCTCTGGTCTCAACACTCTGTCTGATTTTGGATTTTTTTTTTTTTTTTCAAAGTCAGACTTGACACCAGAGAGGCTGAATACCGCACTGAGTCAATGCGGTCTTAGCCTCTCTGGTGTCAACACTCTGTCTGATTTTGGATTTTTTTTTTTTTTTTCAAAGTCAGACTTGACACCAGAGAGGCTGAATACCGCACTGAGTCAATGCGGTCTTAGCCTCTCTGGTCTCAACACTGTCTGATTTTGGATTTTTTTTTTTTTTTTTCCAAAATCAGACTTGACACCAGAGAGGCTGAATACCGCACTGAGTCAATGCGGTCTTAGCCTCTCTGGTGTCAACACTCTGTCTGATTTTGGATTTTTTTTTTTTTTTTCAAAGTCAGACTTGACACCAGAGAGGCTGAATACCGCACTGAGTCAATGCGGTCTTAGCCTCTCTGGTCTCAACACTCTGTCTGATTTTGGATTTTTTTTTTTTTTTTTTCCAAAATCAGACTTGACACCAGAGAGGCTGAATACCGCACTGAGTCAATGCGGTCTTAGCCTCTCTGGTCTCAACACTCGGTCTGATTTTGGATTTTTTTTTTTTTTTCCCAAAATCAGACTTGACACCAGAGAGGCTGAATACCGCACTGAGTCAATGCGGTCTTAGCCTCTCTGGTCTCAACACTCTGTCTGATTTTGGATTTTTTTTTTTTTTTCAAAGTCAGACTTGACACCAGAGAGGCTGAATACCGCACTGAGTCAATGCGGTCTTAGCCTCTCTGGTGTCAACACTCTGTCTGATTTTGGATTTTTTTTTTTTTTTCAAAGTCAGACTTGACACCAGAGAGGCTGAATACCGCACTGAGTCAATGCGGTCTTAGCCTCTCTGGTGTCAACACTCTGTCTGATTTTGGATTTTTTTTTTTTTTTTCAAAGTCAGACTTGACACCAGAGAGGCTGAATACCGCACTGAGTCAATGCGGTCTTAGCCTCTCTGGTCTCAACACTCTGTCTGATTTTGGATTTTTTTTTTTTTTTTCAAAGTCAGACTTGACACCAGAGAGGCTGAATACCGCACTGAGTCAATGCGGTCTTAGCCTCTCTGGTCTCAACACTCTGTCTGATTTTGGATTTTTTTTTTTTTTTTCAAAGTCAGACTTGACACCAGAGAGGCTGAATACCGCACTGAGTCAATGCGGTCTTAGCCTCTCTGGTGTCAACACTCTGTCTGATTTTGGATTTTTTTTTTTTTTTTCAAAGTCAGACTTGACACCAGAGAGGCTGAATACCGCACTGAGTCAATGCGGTCTTAGCCTCTCTGGTCTCAACACTCTGTCTGATTTTGGATTTTTTTTTTTTTTTTTTCCAAAATCAGACTTGACACCAGAGAGGCTGAATACCGCACTGAGTCAATGCGGTCTTAGCCTCTCTGGTGTCAACACTCTGTCTGATTTTGGATTTTTTTTTTTTTTTCCAAAATCAGACTTGACACCAGAGAGGCTGAATACCGCACTGAGTCAATGCGGTCTTAGCCTCTCTGGTCTCAACACTCGGTCTGATTTTGGATTTTTTTTTTTTTCCCAAAATCAGACTTGACACCAGAGAGGCTGAATACCGCACTGAGTCAATGCGGTCTTAGCCTCTCTGGTCTCAACACTCTGTCTGATTTTTTTTTTTTTTTTTTTTTTTTTTCCAAAATCAGACTTGACACCAGAGAAGCTGAATACCGCACTGAGTCAATGCGGTCTTAGCCTCTCTGGTGTCAACACTCTGTCTGATTTTGGTTTTTTTTTTTTTTTTTTTTTCCAAAATCAGACTTGAAACCAGAGAGGCTGAATACCGCACTGAGTCAATGCAGTCTTAGCCTCTCTGGTCTCAACACTCTGTCTGATTTTGGATTTTTTTTTTTTTTTCCAAAGTCAGACTTGACACCAGAGAGGCTGAATACCGCACTGAGTCAATGCGGTCTTAGCCTCTCTGGTCTCAACACTCTGTCTGATTTTGGATTTTTTTTTTTTTTTTCAAAGTCAGACTTGACACCAGAGAGGCTGAATACCGCACTGAGTCAATGCGGTCTTAGCCTCTCTGGTGTCAACACTCTGTCTGATTTTGGATTTTTTTTTTTTTTTTTCAAAGTCAGACTTGACACCAGAGAGGCTGAATACCGCACTGAGTCAATGCGGTCTTAGCCTCTCTGGTCTCAACACTCTGTCTGATTTTGGATTTTTTTTTTTTTTTTTCAAAGTCAGACTTGACACCAGAGAGGCTGAATACCGCACTGAGTCAATGCGGTCTTAGCCTCTCTGGTCTCAACACTCTGTCTGATTTTGGATTTTTTTTTTTTTTTCCAAAGTCAGACTTGACACCAGAGAGGCTGAATACCGCACTGAGTCAATGCGGTCTTAGCCTCTCTGGTGTCAACACTCTGTCTGATTTTGGATTTTTTTTTTTTTTTCTAAAATCAGACTTGACACCAGAGAGGCTGAATACCGCACTGAGTCAATGCGGTCTTAGCCTCTCTGGTGTCAACACTCTGTCTGATTTTGGATTTTTTTTTTTTTTCCAAAGTCAGACTTGACACCAGAGAGGCTGAATACCGCACTGAGTCAATGCGGTCTTAGCCTCTCTGGTCTCAACACTCTGTCTGATTTTGGATTTTTTTTTTTTTTTTCAAAGTCAGACTTGACACCAGAGAGGCTGAATACCGCACTGAGTCAATGCGGTCTTAGCCTCTCTGGTCTCAACACTCTGTCTGATTTTGGATTTTTTTTTTTTTTTCAAAGTCAGACTTGACACCAGAGAGGCTGAATACCGCACTGAGTCAATGCGGTCTTAGCCTCTCTGGTGTCAACACTCTGTCTGATTTTGGATTTTTTTTTTTTTTTTCAAAGTCAGACTTGACACCAGAGAGGCTGAATACCGCACTGAGTCAATGCAGTCTTAGCCTCTCTGGTCTCAACACTGTCTGATTTTGGATTTTTTTTTTTTTTTTTCCAAAATCAGACTTGACACCAGAGAGGCTGAATACCGCACTGAGTCAATGCGGTCTTAGCCTCTCTGGTGTCAACACTCTGTCTGATTTTGGATTTTTTTTTTTTTTTTCAAAGTCAGACTTGACACCAGAGAGGCTGAATACCGCACTGAGTCAATGCGGTCTTAGCCTCTCTGGTCTCAACACTCTGTCTGATTTTGGATTTTTTTTTTTTTTTTTTCCAAAATCAGACTTGACACCAGAGAGGCTGAATACCGCACTGAGTCAATGCGGTCTTAGCCTCTCTGGTCTCAACACTCGGTCTGATTTTGGATTTTTTTTTTTTTTTCCCAAAATCAGACTTGACACCAGAGAGGCTGAATACCGCACTGAGTCAATGCGGTCTTAGCCTCTCTGGTCTCAACACTCTGTCTGATTTTGGATTTTTTTTTTTTTTTTCAAAGTCAGACTTGACACCAGAGAGGCTGAATACCGCACTGAGTCAATGCGGTCTTAGCCTCTCTGGTGTCAACACTCTGTCTGATTTTGGATTTTTTTTTTTTTTTTTCAAAGTCAGACTTGACACCAGAGAGGCTGAATACCGCACTGAGTCAATGCGGTCTTAGCCTCTCTGGTGTCAACACTCTGTCTGATTTTGGATTTTTTTTTTTTTTTTCAAAGTCAGACTTGACACCAGAGAGGCTGAATACCGCACTGAGTCAATGCGGTCTTAGCCTCTCTGGTCTCAACACTCTGTCTGATTTTGGATTTTTTTTTTTTTTTTCAAAGTCAGACTTGACACCAGAGAGGCTGAATACCGCACTGAGTCAATGCGGTCTTAGCCTCTCTGGTCTCAACACTCTGTCTGATTTTGGATTTTTTTTTTTTTTTTCAAAGTCAGACTTGACACCAGAGAGGCTGAATACCGCACTGAGTCAATGCGGTCTTAGCCTCTCTGGTGTCAACACTCTGTCTGATTTTGGATTTTTTTTTTTTTTTTCAAAGTCAGACTTGACACCAGAGAGGCTGAATACCGCACTGAGTCAATGCGGTCTTAGCCTCTCTGGTCTCAACACTCTGTCTGATTTTGGATTTTTTTTTTTTTTTTTCCAAAATCAGACTTGACACCAGAGAGGCTGAATACCGCACTGAGTCAATGCGGTCTTAGCCTCTCTGGTGTCAACACTCTGTCTGATTTTGGATTTTTTTTTTTTTTCCAAAATCAGACTTGACACCAGAGAGGCTGAATACCGCACTGAGTCAATGCGGTCTTAGCCTCTCTGGTCTCAACACTCGGTCTGATTTTGGATTTTTTTTTTTTTTTCCCAAAATCAGACTTGACACCAGAGAGGCTGAATACCGCACTGAGTCAATGCGGTCTTAGCCTCTCTGGTCTCAACACTCTGTCTGATTTTTTTTTTTTTTTTTTTTTTTTTCCAAAATCAGACTTGACACCAGAGAAGCTGAATACCGCACTGAGTCAATGCGGTCTTAGCCTCTCTGGTGTCAACACTCTGTCTGATTTTGTTTTTTTTTTTTTTTTTTTTTCCAAAATCAGACTTGAAACCAGAGAGGCTGAATACCGCACTGAGTCAATGCAGTCTTAGCCTCTCTGGTCTCAACACTCTGTCTGATTTTGGATTTTTTTTTTTTTTCCAAAGTCAGACTTGACACCAGAGAGGCTGAATACCGCACTGAGTCAATGCGGTCTTAGCCTCTCTGGTCTCAACACTCTGTCTGATTTTGGATTTTTTTTTTTTTTTTCAAAGTCAGACTTGACACCAGAGAGGCTGAATACCGCACTGAGTCAATGCGGTCTTAGCCTCTCTGGTCTCAACACTCTGTCTGATTTTGGATTTTTTTTTTTTTTTTTTAAGTCAGACTTGACACCAGAGAGGCTGAATACCGCACTGAGTCAATGCGGTCTTAGCCTCTCTGGTGTCAACACTCTGTCTGATTTTGGATTTTTTTTTTTTTTTCAAAGTCAGACTTGACACCAGAGAGGCTGAATACCGCACTGAGTCAATGCGGTCTTAGCCTCTCTGGTCTCAACACTCTGTCTGATTTTGGATTTTTTTTTTTTTTTCCAAAGTCAGACTTGACACCAGAGAGGCTGAATACCGCACTGAGTCAATGCGGTCTTAGCCTCTCTGGTGTCAACACTCTGTCTGATTTTGGATTTTTTTTTTTTTTCTAAAATCAGACTTGACACCAGAGAGGCTGAATACCGCACTGAGTCAATGCGGTCTTAGCCTCTCTGGTGTCAACACTCTGTCTGATTTTGGATTTTTTTTTTTTTTCCAAAGTCAGACTTGACACCAGAGAGGCTGAATACCGCACTGAGTCAATGCGGTCTTAGCCTCTCTGGTCTCAACACTCTGTCTGATTTTGGATTTTTTTTTTTTTTTTCAAAGTCAGACTTGACACCAGAGAGGCTGAATACCGCACTGAGTCAATGCGGTCTTAGCCTCTCTGGTGTCAACACTCTGTCTGATTTTGGATTTTTTTTTTTTTTTCAAAGTCAGACTTGACACCAGAGAGGCTGAATACCGCACTGAGTCAATGCGGTCTTAGCCTCTCTGGTGTCAACACTCTGTCTGATTTTGGATTTTTTTTTTTTTTTCAAAGTCAGACTTGACACCAGAGAGGCTGAATACCGCACTGAGTCAATGCGGTCTTAGCCTCTCTGGTCTCAACACTCTGTCTGATTTTGGATTTTTTTTTTTTTTTTCAAAGTCAGACTTGACACCAGAGAGGCTGAATACCGCACTGAGTCAATGCGGTCTTAGCCTCTCTGGTCTCAACACTCTGTCTGATTTTGGATTTTTTTTTTTTTTTTCAAAGTCAGACTTGACACCAGAGAGGCTGAATACCGCACTGAGTCAATGCGGTCTTAGCCTCTCTGGTCTCAACACTCTGTCTGATTTTGGATTTTTTTTTTTTTTTTCAAAGTCAGACTTGACACCAGAGAGGCTGAATACCGCACTGAGTCAATGCGGTCTTAGCCTCTCTGGTGTCAACACTCTGTCTGATTTTGGATTTTTTTTTTTTTTTCAAAGTCAGACTTGACACCAGAGAGGCTGAATACCGCACTGAGTCAATGCGGTCTTAGCCTCTCTGGTGTCAACACTCTGTCTGATTTTGGATTTTTTTTTTTTTTTTCAAAGTCAGACTTGACACCAGAGAGGCTGAATACCGCACTGAGTCAATGCGGTCTTAGCCTCTCTGGTCTCAACACTCTGTCTGATTTTGGATTTTTTTTTTTTTTTTCAAAGTCAGACTTGACACCAGAGAGGCTGAATACCGCACTGAGTCAATGCGGTCTTAGCCTCTCTGGTCTCAACACTCTGTCTGATTTTGGATTTTTTTTTTTTTTTCCAAAGTCAGACTTGACACCAGAGAGGCTGAGTCAATGCGGTCTTAGCCTCTCTGGTGTCAACACTCTGTCTGATTTTGGATTTTTTTTTTTTTTCTAAAATCAGACTTGACACCAGAGAGGCTGAATACCGCACTGAGTCAATGCGGTCTTAGCCTCTCTGGTGTCAACACTCTGTCTGATTTTGGATTTTTTTTTTTTTTCCAAAGTCAGACTTGACACCAGAGAGGCTGAATACCGCACTGAGTCAATGCGGTCTTAGCCTCTCTGGTCTCAACACTCTGTCTGATTTTGGATTTTTTTTTTTTTTTCAAAGTCAGACTTGACACCAGAGAGGCTGAATACCGCACTGAGTCAATGCGGTCTTAGCCTCTCTGGTCTCAACACTCTGTCTGATTTTGGATTTTTTTTTTTTTTTCAAAGTCAGACTTGACACCAGAGAGGCTGAATACCGCACTGAGTCAATGCGGTCTTAGCCTCTCTGGTGTCAACACTCTGTCTGATTTTGGATTTTTTTTTTTTTTTTCAAAGTCAGACTTGACACCAGAGAGGCTGAATACCGCACTGAGTCAATGCGGTCTTAGCCTCTCTGGTCTCAACACTGTCTGATTTTGGATTTTTTTTTTTTTTTTTCCAAAATCAGACTTGACACCAGAGAGGCTGAATACCGCACTGAGTCAATGCGGTCTTAGCCTCTCTGGTGTCAACACTCTGTCTGATTTTGGATTTTTTTTTTTTTTTTCAAAGTCAGACTTGACACCAGAGAGGCTGAATACCGCACTGAGTCAATGCGGTCTTAGCCTCTCTGGTCTCAACACTCTGTCTGATTTTGGATTTTTTTTTTTTTTTTTCCAAAATCAGACTTGACACCAGAGAGGCTGAATACCGCACTGAGTCAATGCGGTCTTAGCCTCTCTGGTCTCAACACTCGGTCTGATTTTGGATTTTTTTTTTTTTTCCCAAAATCAGACTTGACACCAGAGAGGCTGAATACCGCACTGAGTCAATGCGGTCTTAGCCTCTCTGGTCTCAACACTCTGTCTGATTTTGGATTTTTTTTTTTTTTTCAAAGTCAGACTTGACACCAGAGAGGCTGAATACCGCACTGAGTCAATGCGGTCTTAGCCTCTCTGGTGTCAACACTCTGTCTGATTTTGGATTTTTTTTTTTTTTTTCAAAGTCAGACTTGACACCAGAGAGGCTGAATACCGCACTGAGTCAATGCGGTCTTAGCCTCTCTGGTGTCAACACTCTGTCTGATTTTGGATTTTTTTTTTTTTTTTCAAAGTCAGACTTGACACCAGAGAGGCTGAATACCGCACTGAGTCAATGCGGTCTTAGCCTCTCTGGTCTCAACACTCTGTCTGATTTTGGATTTTTTTTTTTTTTTTCAAAGTCAGACTTGACACCAGAGAGGCTGAATACCGCACTGAGTCAATGCGGTCTTAGCCTCTCTGGTCTCAACACTCTGTCTGATTTTGGATTTTTTTTTTTTTTTTCAAAGTCAGACTTGACACCAGAGAGGCTGAATACCGCACTGAGTCAATGCGGTCTTAGCCTCTCTGGTGTCAACACTCTGTCTGATTTTGGATTTTTTTTTTTTTTTCAAAGTCAGACTTGACACCAGAGAGGCTGAATACCGCACTGAGTCAATGCGGTCTTAGCCTCTCTGGTCTCAACACTCTGTCTGATTTTGGATTTTTTTTTTTTTTTTTCCAAAATCAGACTTGACACCAGAGAGGCTGAATACCGCACTGAGTCAATGCGGTCTTAGCCTCTCTGGTGTCAACACTCTGTCTGATTTTGGATTTTTTTTTTTTTTCCAAAATCAGACTTGACACCAGAGAGGCTGAATACCGCACTGAGTCAATGCGGTCTTAGCCTCTCTGGTCTCAACACTCGGTCTGATTTTGGATTTTTTTTTTTTTCCCAAAATCAGACTTGACACCAGAGAGGCTGAATACCGCACTGAGTCAATGCGGTCTTAGCCTCTCTGGTCTCAACACTCTGTCTGATTTTTTTTTTTTTTTTTTTTTTTTTTCCAAAATCAGACTTGACACCAGAGAAGCTGAATACCGCACTGAGTCAATGCGGTCTTAGCCTCTCTGGTGTCAACACTCTGTCTGATTTTGGTTTTTTTTTTTTTTTTTTTTCCAAAATCAGACTTGAAACCAGAGAGGCTGAATACCGCACTGAGTCAATGCAGTCTTAGCCTCTCTGGTCTCAACACTCTGTCTGATTTTGGATTTTTTTTTTTTTTCCAAAGTCAGACTTGACACCAGAGAGGCTGAATACCGCACTGAGTCAATGCGGTCTTAGCCTCTCTGGTCTCAACACTCTGTCTGATTTTGGATTTTTTTTTTTTTTTTCAAAGTCAGACTTGACACCAGAGAGGCTGAATACCGCACTGAGTCAATGCGGTCTTAGCCTCTCTGGTGTCAACACTCTGTCTGATTTTGGATTTTTTTTTTTTTTTTCAAAGTCAGACTTGACACCAGAGAGGCTGAATACCGCACTGAGTCAATGCGGTCTTAGCCTCTCTGGTCTCAACACTCTGTCTGATTTTGGATTTTTTTTTTTTTTTTCAAAGTCAGACTTGACACCAGAGAGGCTGAATACCGCACTGAGTCAATGCGGTCTTAGCCTCTCTGGTCTCAACACTCTGTCTGATTTTGGATTTTTTTTTTTTTTCCAAAGTCAGACTTGACACCAGAGAGGCTGAATACCGCACTGAGTCAATGCGGTCTTAGCCTCTCTGGTGTCAACACTCTGTCTGATTTTGGATTTTTTTTTTTTTTCTAAAATCAGACTTGACACCAGAGAGGCTGAATACCGCACTGAGTCAATGCGGTCTTAGCCTCTCTGGTGTCAACACTCTGTCTGATTTTGGATTTTTTTTTTTTTTCCAAAGTCAGACTTGACACCAGAGAGGCTGAATACCGCACTGAGTCAATGCGGTCTTAGCCTCTCTGGTCTCAACACTCTGTCTGATTTTGGATTTTTTTTTTTTTTTTCAAAGTCAGACTTGACACCAGAGAGGCTGAATACCGCACTGAGTCAATGCGGTCTTAGCCTCTCTGGTCTCAACACTCTGTCTGATTTTGGATTTTTTTTTTTTTTTCAAAGTCAGACTTGACACCAGAGAGGCTGAATACCGCACTGAGTCAATGCGGTCTTAGCCTCTCTGGTGTCAACACTCTGTCTGATTTTGGATTTTTTTTTTTTTTTTCAAAGTCAGACTTGACACCAGAGAGGCTGAATACCGCACTGAGTCAATGCGGTCTTAGCCTCTCTGGTCTCAACACTGTCTGATTTTGGATTTTTTTTTTTTTTTTTCCAAAATCAGACTTGACACCAGAGAGGCTGAATACCGCACTGAGTCAATGCGGTCTTAGCCTCTCTGGTGTCAACACTCTGTCTGATTTTGGATTTTTTTTTTTTTTTTCAAAGTCAGACTTGACACCAGAGAGGCTGAATACCGCACTGAGTCAATGCGGTCTTAGCCTCTCTGGTCTCAACACTCTGTCTGATTTTGGATTTTTTTTTTTTTTTTTCCAAAATCAGACTTGACACCAGAGAGGCTGAATACCGCACTGAGTCAATGCGGTCTTAGCCTCTCTGGTCTCAACACTCTGTCTGATTTTGGATTTTTTTTTTTTTTTTTCCAAAATCAGACTTGACACCAGAGAGGCTGAATACCGCACTGAGTCAATGCGGTCTTAGCCTCTCTGGTGTCAACACTCTGTCTGATTTTGGATTTTTTTTTTTTTTCCAAAATCAGACTTGACACCAGAGAGGCTGAATACCGCACTGAGTCAATGCGGTCTTAGCCTCTCTGGTCTCAACACTCGGTCTGATTTTGGATTTTTTTTTTTTTTCCCAAAATCAGACTTGACACCAGAGAGGCTGAATACCGCACTGAGTCAATGCGGTCTTAGCCTCTCTGGTCTCAACACTCTGTCTGATTTTTTTTTTTTTTTTTTTTTTTTTTCCAAAATCAGACTTGACACCAGAGAAGCTGAATACCGCACTGAGTCAATGCAGTCTTAGCCTCTCTGGTCTCAACACTCTGTCTGATTTTGGATTTTTTTTTTTTTTCCAAAGTCAGACTTGACACCAGAGAGGCTGAATACCGCACTGAGTCAATGCGGTCTTAGCCTCTCTGGTCTCAACACTCTGTCTGATTTTGGATTTTTTTTTTTTTTTTCAAAGTCAGACTTGACACCAGAGAGGCTGAATACCGCACTGAGTCAATGCGGTCTTAGCCTCTCTGGTCTCAACACTCTGTCTGATTTTGGATTTTTTTTTTTTTTTTTTAAGTCAGACTTGACACCAGAGAGGCTGAATACCGCACTGAGTCAATGCGGTCTTAGCCTCTCTGGTGTCAACACTCTGTCTGATTTTGGATTTTTTTTTTTTTTTTCAAAGTCAGACTTGACACCAGAGAGGCTGAATACCGCACTGAGTCAATGCGGTCTTAGCCTCTCTGGTCTCAACACTCTGTCTGATTTTGGATTTTTTTTTTTTTTTTTCAAAGTCAGACTTGACACCAGAGAGGCTGAATACCGCACTGAGTCAATGCGGTCTTAGCCTCTCTGGTCTCAACACTCTGTCTGATTTTGGATTTTTTTTTTTTTTTTCAAAGTCAGACTTGACACCAGAGAGGCTGAATACCGCACTGAGTCAATGCGGTCTTAGCCTCTCTGGTGTCAACACTCTGTCTGATTTTGGATTTTTTTTTTTTTTTTCAAAGTCAGACTTGACACCAGAGAGGCTGAATACCGCACTGAGTCAATGCGGTCTTAGCCTCTCTGGTCTCAACACTCTGTCTGATTTTGGATTTTTTTTTTTTTTTCAAAGTCAGACTTGACACCAGAGAGGCTGAATACCGCACTGAGTCAATGCGGTCTTAGCCTCTCTGGTCTCAACACTCTGTCTGATTTTGGATTTTTTTTTTTTTTTTCAAAGTCAGACTTGACACCAGAGAGGCTGAATACCGCACTGAGTCAATGCGGTCTTAGCCTCTCTGGTCTCAACACTCTGTCTGATTTTGGATTTTTTTTTTTTTTTTTCCAAAATCAGACTTGACACCAGAGAGGCTGAATACCGCACTGAGTCAATGCGGTCTTAGCCTCTCTGGTGTCAACACTCTGTCTGATTTTGGATTTTTTTTTTTTTTCCAAAATCAGACTTGACACCAGAGAGGCTGAATACCGCACTGAGTCAATGCGGTCTTAGCCTCTCTGGTCTCAACACTCGGTCTGATTTTGGATTTTTTTTTTTTTTTCCCAAAATCAGACTTGACACCAGAGAGGCTGAATACCGCACTGAGTCAATGCGGTCTTAGCCTCTCTGGTCTCAACACTCTGTCTGATTTTGGATTTTTTTTTTTTTTCCAAAGTCAGACTTGACACCAGAGAGGCTGAATACCGCACTGAGTCAATGCGGTCTTAGCCTCTCTGGTCTCAACACTCTGTCTGATTTTGGATTTTTTTTTTTTTTTTCAAAGTCAGACTTGACACCAGAGAGGCTGAATACCGCACTGAGTCAATGCGGTCTTAGCCTCTCTGGTCTCAACACTCTGTCTGATTTTGGATTTTTTTTTTTTTTTTCAAAGTCAGACTTGACACCAGAGAGGCTGAATACCGCACTGAGTCAATGCGGTCTTAGCCTCTCTGGTGTCAACACTCTGTCTGATTTTGGATTTTTTTTTTTTTTTTCAAAGTCAGACTTGACACCAGAGAGGCTGAATACCGCACTGAGTCAATGCGGTCTTAGCCTCTCTGGTCTCAACACTCTGTCTGATTTTGGATTTTTTTTTTTTTTTTCAAAGTCAGACTTGACACCAGAGAGGCTGAATACCGCACTGAGTCAATGCGGTCTTAGCCTCTCTGGTCTCAACACTCTGTCTGATTTTGGATTTTTTTTTTTTTTCCAAAGTCAGACTTGACACCAGAGAGGCTGAATACCGCACTGAGTCAATGCGGTCTTAGCCTCTCTGGTGTCAACACTCTGTCTGATTTTGGATTTTTTTTTTTTTTCTAAAATCAGACTTGACACCAGAGAGGCTGAATACCGCACTGAGTCAATGCGGTCTTAGCCTCTCTGGTGTCAACACTCTGTCTGATTTTGGATTTTTTTTTTTTTTCCAAAGTCAGACTTGACACCAGAGAGGCTGAATACCGCACTGAGTCAATGCGGTCTTAGCCTCTCTGGTCTCAACACTCTGTCTGATTTTGGATTTTTTTTTTTTTTTTCAAAGTCAGACTTGACACCAGAGAGGCTGAATACCGCACTGAGTCAATGCGGTCTTAGCCTCTCTGGTCTCAACACTCTGTCTGATTTTGGATTTTTTTTTTTTTTTCAAAGTCAGACTTGACACCAGAGAGGCTGAATACCGCACTGAGTCAATGCGGTCTTAGCCTCTCTGGTGTCAACACTCTGTCTGATTTTGGATTTTTTTTTTTTTTTTCAAAGTCAGACTTGACACCAGAGAGGCTGAATACCGCACTGAGTCAATGCGGTCTTAGCCTCTCTGGTCTCAACACTGTCTGATTTTGGATTTTTTTTTTTTTTTTTCCAAAATCAGACTTGACACCAGAGAGGCTGAATACCGCACTGAGTCAATGCGGTCTTAACCTCTCTGGTGTCAACACTCTGTCTGATTTTGGATTTTTTTTTTTTTTTTCAAAGTCAGACTTGACACCAGAGAGGCTGAATACCGCACTGAGTCAATGCGGTCTTAGCCTCTCTGGTGTCAACACTCTGTCTGATTTTGGATTTTTTTTTTTTTTCTAAAATCAGACTTGACACCAGAGAGGCTGAATACCGCACTGAGTCAATGCGGTCTTAGCCTCTCTGGTGTCAACACTCTGTCTGATTTTGGATTTTTTTTTTTTTTCCAAAGTCAGACTTGACACCAGAGAGGCTGAATACCGCACTGAGTCAATGCGGTCTTAGCCTCTCTGGTCTCAACACTCTGTCTGATTTTGGATTTTTTTTTTTTTTTTCAAAGTCAGACTTGACACCAGAGAGGCTGAATACCGCACTGAGTCAATGCGGTCTTAGCCTCTCTGGTCTCAACACTCTGTCTGATTTTGGATTTTTTTTTTTTTTTCAAAGTCAGACTTGACACCAGAGAGGCTGAATACCGCACTGAGTCAATGCGGTCTTAGCCTCTCTGGTGTCAACACTCTGTCTGATTTTGGATTTTTTTTTTTTTTTTCAAAGTCAGACTTGACACCAGAGAGGCTGAATACCGCACTGAGTCAATGCGGTCTTAGCCTCTCTGGTCTCAACACTGTCTGATTTTGGATTTTTTTTTTTTTTTTTCCAAAATCAGACTTGACACCAGAGAGGCTGAATACCGCACTGAGTCAATGCGGTCTTAACCTCTCTGGTGTCAACACTCTGTCTGATTTTGGATTTTTTTTTTTTTTTTCAAAGTCAGACTTGACACCAGAGAGGCTGAATACCGCACTGAGTCAATGCGGTCTTAGCCTCTCTGGTCTCAACACTCTGTCTGATTTTGGATTTTTTTTTTTTTTTTTTCCAAAATCAGACTTGACACCAGAGAGGCTGAATACCGCACTGAGTCAATGCGGTCTTAGCCTCTCTGGTCTCAACACTCGGTCTGATTTTGGATTTTTTTTTTTTTTCCCAAAATCAGACTTGACACCAGAGAGGCTGAATACCGCACTGAGTCAATGCGGTCTTAGCCTCTCTGGTCTCAACACTCTGTCTGATTTTGGATTTTTTTTTTTTTTTTCAAAGTCAGACTTGACACCAGAGAGGCTGAATACCGCACTGAGTCAATGCGGTCTTAGCCTCTCTGGTGTCAACACTCTGTCTGATTTTGGATTTTTTTTTTTTTTTTCAAAGTCAGACTTGACACCAGAGAGGCTGAATACCGCACTGAGTCAATGCGGTCTTAGCCTCTCTGGTGTCAACACTCTGTCTGATTTTGGATTTTTTTTTTTTTTTTCAAAGTCAGACTTGACACCAGAGAGGCTGAATACCGCACTGAGTCAATGCGGTCTTAGCCTCTCTGGTCTCAACACTCTGTCTGATTTTGGATTTTTTTTTTTTTTCCAAAGTCAGACTTGACACCAGAGAGGCTGAATACCGCACTGAGTCAATGCGGTCTTAGCCTCTCTGGTCTCAACACTCTGTCTGATTTTGGATTTTTTTTTTTTTTTTCAAAGTCAGACTTGACACCAGAGAGGCTGAATACCGCACTGAGTAGGGTTAGGGTTAGGGTTAGGGTTAGGGTTAGGGTTAGGGTTAGGGTTAGGGTTAGGGTTAGGGTTAGGGTTAGGGTTAGGGTTAGGGTTAGGGTTAGGGTTAGGGTTAGGTTTGGGGGAAAAGTTGTGACCGAGGCTAAAGGCCTCGGTCTATGGCACGCTCTCGATAACATTGCCCTGAGCGTCCCATCACCAGGTCCCTGCTCCCTATGCAACTCCCATGGACGGCTCTCTTGTTACTGAGATGAAGTGAGAAATGGCTCCCCTAAATACCATTTGAAAGACTACGCATACTGCGGCTTGTAACTGTGGTGTATACCAAATAAGTGTGCCCTCTGAGAAACAATTAGACTTGTGCCTAGTGTTGGTCTGTTTCTCATAGAGGCCTGTGAGTGACTCCAACACACTTTACCTGTCACCACCGTGACTGTGTGTGTTGTGCCTGAGAGGTAGAGATAGAATGAGAGAACATTGGCTTTTTAGTGGATGTATATCCTTTTAGTAAGAGGATGTATGTCCTTCTTATTGAGTGTGTCTCAACCAATGTTCTAACATTCGCTGAGCTGTGTCTGCTGTCCAGTGAATATTGTCCCCCTGTGTCATAAACTGCTGGGATGGCAACAGGGGTATTGTTCTCAGTCTCTCTCCTATGATGTGGTTCAAGTATTCAAGCATCTCAGCCGATTGATAGGGCAGATGCTGTGAATAATTCACCAACGGGACCCATATTCTTGCCAGGGGGAAGCGCTCTTGTAAGGCTGTGACCGCTTGAATCATCTGTCTGTGCAGGGTAGATCTGTCTATCCAGGCATGGCAATTAATCCCCACGGCCAGGATGACCTTTGTGACCTCTGCACAGACAGTTGTATGGGTCATAAGAGCAGGAACATGGCCAAAATGGGCACCAGGGTAACTGTCAATCTGCAGTTGGGGGCATCTGAACCTGTGTATGTTTTTCAGGTTCGAATCCCCTAGGAGCAACCACTGCGTGTTAGTGGTTAGAACCCAATCCCTATATTTGTTTGGTGTGGAGGCATGCCTAGTGGGTTTCTGGTTCTTAGGTGGGGCGGTGCGCCACCTGACTGAGCAGGTGTGTTTGACCTCTGCACTATGTACGAGTGAGGTCACAGGCCCAGGCCCTACTTCCAGTCTCTGATTCTGTGTTGCAGAGCTGTCACATTCGGACGAGGGTGTGTCACGGTCAGTATGGATGTCTCTCTGAGTAGCATCCCTGACATTAAGCATTAATACTGCTGCAGGCTTATGTATAACTGCTGCTTGTTGTGGGGGCGTAGCGTAACCCACAGATGACACCGCCGCTGTTTCACCTTTAACCTTGGCCTCTATCATGGCCTCAGCTGTTTTTACAGTATGTGACTGCAGTGAGGCCATGGCTTTGTGTGCCCATCTTGTTGCTGTTTCAAAAGGCCCATGCCACTCTGAATCTGTCATATGTGGCATGGTGTTAATCTCAGCCTGCATCCTGGCCAGATAGTGGCTCCGCAGGCTCCTTAAGGTAGCCATTTCCCATTGTCTCGCATGTCCCTCTAAGATTTGGTCTAACTCTGGGGTGGGACCAAATGGTCGGACTGCGGCAATGAGTGTTCCAGTAATTTTGCTGATCCCTGGTGGAGGAGTGTCCTGGGTCACAAATGCTAAATGGTGAGAGGCCCTAATAATAGCTAGCATGACCTTAGCTTTGTCCCTATGTTGAGGGTCTGACCCCTCCTCCATGTAATTCCCACTATTGCCTACACACTCAGGCCTATCGTGCCACTCGGGCGCCTGGTGCTGGTCTGTGGGGAGACGACAGGGCTCTGTAGTATGCCAGTCCCAAGGGCCTGTGTATTGGCCCTCCTCCACACTAAGGTGTCTTTGAGTATCGTCGGCTAGGGCCACAGTATCTTGCTGTGGGGGCTGCCATGGGTAGTATGTCTCATCCCCCCAGTCTGGATTTTGTGACTGGGGGTCGTCCTTAACTATGTCACCCGTGTATGGTGGCCTACATTTGGTGCATATATCTGAATAGCAACCAGTGCCATCACACGCAGCCACTAGCCTAGGTGCCGTTGGTGCTCTACCTCTCACTGTCAGGTTCTGTTCGGATTCTGGTCCTGATACGGACTCATCCCTAAACTCTAAAGCCCTGTATGGGCTAGGTTGCTGTTGCCTAGGCTCTATGTTGGACGCCTGGCTGTTGGGAGGCCTCTGTTGCAGTGGATTTTGCTCTGGGCGTATGTTAGGGCTTCTATGAGACACCCTGGGCGGATGTGTAACTACCCTAGACCCCAGGCGTGTGAGTGATCTGCCCCTCTTTTTAGACATGACTGCCCAGGCTTTTTGTTTGATGCTGTTTAATGACTGCTATTTATTCAGACAGTCAGGCGTCTTAATGTGGACGCTGTGCAGATTTGTTTGCCGACACGGGCCTACCTGGCTGCTAGTTGCTTCTATTTTGAAGCACAAAATGGCGTCTCCCCTGCCCCTGCTTGTTCTAGCTCTGGGTCACAGGTGGGCGCACAACTGCAGCTACTCTACCCAGCTTTCTCTGCTAAATTGCCGCTTCTTCTTAGCTCTGATAAGAGCTTTTTTAGCCCTTAGAAGGGCTATTTCTTCTGGTCCTGATAAGGACCTTTTTGCTGCTTGCTCTTGATTTTGGTCCGCGTGTCTTTCTTGAACGCGTCCAATAAGGAACTTAGGTCATAGAAAATCGTCAACTTAATCTGTAACACGACGCGTTTCGATCATCAAGGATCTCATCAGGTGTTTTCAAGTTGACTGTGATCAAAAAATGTGACTTAGTGGGTCTTCAATGAGGCTTGAGTGAAAAAAGAGCTTTTGCAGCGATGCGGTCTGTTCGGTTGTCTCCAGCACAGTGAGCTCATCGCAGAGCGAGCCGCTTCACTGGCTGGAGGGGCGTGGTTAAGCTCCCACCCCAGAGAAAGTATTTTACTCTGGCACCTAAGTGACGCACTTTCTCATACTATTAACCTCTCATAAAATTTTCTGAATAGAAAATAAATTACTTTGAATAAAAGTAAGTATGAAACAAAAAGAAATGGTTCAAAAATTCCATTCCCTCGACCTTTCGTGGTCTGTTCCAGTTTTGGGGTGCCACCCTGCAAGGTCGGACGCCTGCCATGCCGCCCCTCGCAATACAAGTCCATGCATATCCCTGTGTGTGTTTTGATTGTGAGCCTGTGCCATGGGACAAATCCACCATGTGGTTGAGTCCCCCTTGCATCAGGTGAACAATCAAAATCACACTTAACCACATTCTACATCCTGGCATTTACTGGCCCTCAGCATGTAATGCCTTCTTGGATCAATGTTTGAACACCTCTGGATCACAGGATGTGTAAGTATGTCACCCACAAGCACCCCGGTACACCCTCATGGTGTCCAAACCATGAAGTCCCCATCAATGCTCAGGGGAGACCCCTCACACACCCCATGACCCCAGGGTCAAGACAGTGACAGCAATATTGGGCCTTCAAATTAAGGCATGCTATTACAATTTGATTTCCTCCACTCTAATTGATCTATGTTGTATGTTCAATGTCCCAATTAAATTTAGGGTTAGGCCAGGGTGACAATTTTCTTTAGGGGTAAACTTGGTTCGGTTTAGGGCCTAGATCTAATTAAACGTGAATTGGAGGGGTTAAGGTGTGTATTTATAATAGGATGGGGTTAATTAACTGCACAATAAGGTGATTGGTTAAGTTCAGGCACTAAAGGGCGTGGTTAGGTTATGGGTTAAGGGATAGGCGATGGTTATGTCTATACAAAATGCCTAGGTTAGGTTTAGGCATATGTGTTTACATGCATAAGCAGTGTTATATTTAGGCTGAAGTACGGCCTTCAAATTGCTCGATTTGGCTTGTCACTGCTATGACTGTTACACAAAGCACTAGGCTAGGCATCTGTTATGACATATATAAGCAGTGTTATATTGGGCTAAAGTATGGCCTTCAAAGTGCTCGACTAGGCTTAAGCACTGCTGTGGCTGTTCTGTTTACATTGTGTGCTTTAAAACAAGCTCAGCAACAAGAACAGTGTTTCTCATGTGATGCCTACTTGGGTCAATGCCTGGACACCTTTGAATCACAGGATACACCAGTGTGCCACCTCCAAGCACTCAAGCACACTCTCATGGTATCCAAACCATGAAGTCCCCTCCAATGCTCAGGAGGGACTCCTCGTACACCCCGCGACCCCAGGGTCAAGACAGTGACACCAATACTGGGCCTTCAAACTGAGACTCCTGATTACATTCCTGGCCTTTCAAACTAGGTGTTAAGCCTTGTAACAGGGATATTAAATAAGGGGGCAAAACCAACTTAAATCGTAGGAGAGGTTTATAGTTCCATCTAGTGGTTGAGACAAGGCCTAACATGGCTTTTAAGTGTGTAAGTGGGAGCCAGGCAGGGCTTTTCTGCATGTCAGACATGTCCAATGTTATGCAGTTTAAAAATCAGCATCAAATTGTGGAGACCTGGTTCTGGCCTCCACAGCAAGGTCATACCATGACCTTTGCCAGACATGACTGTATTATGCAGTTAGTCAGCATCAAAGGCCTTGTTATGACCTTTAAGTGAGGGTCTTTGTTGTTTTTAAGTAGTTTAACAACTTTTTGTACACCAGGTTGGTGTTATAATTGTATCCACTGCATCTTCATCATAAAGCATTCAAGATTGGGTCCTGGGTGATAGAAAACAGGGGCCTGGCCACTCGGCACAATGTCAGGATCTGGCCGGGTTAGGTTTGGGGGAAAAGTTGTGACCGAGGCTAAAGGCCTCGGTCTATGGCACGCTCTCGATAACATTGCCCTGAGCGTCCCATCACCAGGTCCCTGCTCCCTATGCAACTCCCATGGACGGCTCTCTTGTTACTGAGATGAAGTGAGAAATGGCTCCCCTAAATACCATTTGAAAGACTACGCATACTGCGGCTTGTAACTGTGGTGTATACCAAATAAGTGTGCCCTCTGAGAAACAATTAGACTTGTGCCTAGTGTTGGTCTGTTTCTCATAGAGGCCTGTGAGTGACTCCAACACACTTTACCTGTCACCACCGTGACTGTGTGTGTTGTGCCTGAGAGGTAGAGATAGAATGAGAGAACATTGGCTTTTTAGTGGATGTATATCCTTTTAGTAAGAGGATGTATGTCCTTCTTATTGAGTGTGTCTCAACCAATGTTCTAACATTCGCTGAGCTGTGTCTGCTGTCCAGTGAATATTGTCCCCCTGTGTCATAAACTGCTGGGATGGCAACAGGGGTATTGTTCTCAGTCTCTCTCCTATGATGTGGTTCAAGTATTCAAGCATCTCAGCCGATTGATAGGGCAGATGCTGTGAATAATTCACCAACGGGACCCATATTCTTGCCAGGGGGAAGCGCTCTTGTAAGGCTGTGACCGCTTGAATCATCTGTCTGTGCAGGGTAGATCTGTCTATCCAGGCATGGCAATTAATCCCCACGGCCAGGATGACCTTTGTGACCTCTGCACAGACAGTTGTATGGGTCATAAGAGCAGGAACATGGCCAAAATGGGCACCAGGGTAACTGTCAATCTGCAGTTGGGGGCATCTGAACCTGTGTATGTTTTTCAGGTTCGAATCCCCTAGGAGCAACCACTGCGTGTTAGTGGTTAGAACCCAATCCCTATATTTGTTTGGTGTGGAGGCATGCCTAGTGGGTTTCTGGTTCTTAGGTGGGGCGGTGCGCCACCTGACTGAGCAGGTGTGTTTGACCTCTGCACTATGTACGAGTGAGGTCACAGGCCCAGGCCCTACTTCCAGTCTCTGATTCTGTGTTGCAGAGCTGTCACATTCGGACGAGGGTGTGTCACGGTCAGTATGGATGTCTCTCTGAGTAGCATCCCTGACATTAAGCATTAATACTGCTGCAGGCTTATGTATAACTGCTGCTTGTTGTGGGGGCGTAGCGTAACCCACAGATGACACCGCCGCTGTTTCACCTTTAACCTTGGCCTCTATCATGGCCTCAGCTGTTTTTACAGTATGTGACTGCAGTGAGGCCATGGCTTTGTGTGCCCATCTTGTTGCTGTTTCAAAAGGCCCATGCCACTCTGAATCTGTCATATGTGGCATGGTGTTAATCTCAGCCTGCATCCTGGCCAGATAGTGGCTCCGCAGGCTCCTTAAGGTAGCCATTTCCCATTGTCTCGCATGTCCCTCTAAGATTTGGTCTAACTCTGGGGTGGGACCAAATGGTCGGACTGCGGCAATGAGTGTTCCAGTAATTTTGCTGATCCCTGGTGGAGGAGTGTCCTGGGTCACAAATGCTAAATGGTGAGAGGCCCTAATAATAGCTAGCATGACCTTAGCTTTGTCCCTATGTTGAGGGTCTGACCCCTCCTCCATGTAATTCCCACTATTGCCTACACACTCAGGCCTATCGTGCCACTCGGGCGCCTGGTGCTGGTCTGTGGGGAGACGACAGGGCTCTGTAGTATGCCAGTCCCAAGGGCCTGTGTATTGGCCCTCCTCCACACTAAGGTGTCTTTGAGTATCGTCGGCTAGGGCCACAGTATCTTGCTGTGGGGGCTGCCATGGGTAGTATGTCTCATCCCCCCAGTCTGGATTTTGTGACTGGGGGTCGTCCTTAACTATGTCACCCGTGTATGGTGGCCTACATTTGGTGCATATATCTGAATAGCAACCAGTGCCATCACACGCAGCCACTAGCCTAGGTGCCGTTGGTGCTCTACCTCTCACTGTCAGGTTCTGTTCGGATTCTGGTCCTGATACGGACTCATCCCTAAACTCTAAAGCCCTGTATGGGCTAGGTTGCTGTTGCCTAGGCTCTATGTTGGACGCCTGGCTGTTGGGAGGCCTCTGTTGCAGTGGATTTTGCTCTGGGCGTATGTTAGGGCTTCTATGAGACACCCTGGGCGGATGTGTAACTACCCTAGACCCCAGGCGTGTGAGTGATCTGCCCCTCTTTTTAGACATGACTGCCCAGGCTTTTTGTTTGATGCTGTTTAATGACTGCTATTTATTCAGACAGTCAGGCGTCTTAATGTGGACGCTGTGCAGATTTGTTTGCCGACACGGGCCTACCTGGCTGCTAGTTGCTTCTATTTTGAAGCACAAAATGGCGTCTCCCCTGCCCCTGCTTGTTCTAGCTCTGGGTCACAGGTGGGCGCACAACTGCAGCTACTCTACCCAGCTTTCTCTGCTAAATTGCCGCTTCTTCTTAGCTCTGATAAGAGCTTTTTTAGCCCTTAGAAGGGCTATTTCTTCTGGTCCTGATAAGGACCTTTTTGCTGCTTGCTCTTGATTTTGGTCCGCGTGTCTTTCTTGAACGCGTCCAATAAGGAACTTAGGTCATAGAAAATCGTCAACTTAATCTGTAACACGACGCGTTTCGATCATCAAGGATCTCATCAGGTGTTTTCAAGTTGACTGTGATCAAAAAATGTGACTTAGTGGGTCTTCAATGAGGCTTGAGTGAAAAAAGAGCTTTTGCAGCGATGCGGTCTGTTCGGTTGTCTCCAGCACAGTGAGCTCATCGCAGAGCGAGCCGCTTCACTGGCTGGAGGGGCGTGGTTAAGCTCCCACCCCAGAGAAAGTATTTTACTCTGGCACCTAAGTGACGCACTTTCTCATACTATTAACCTCTCATAAAATTTTCTGAATAGAAAATAAATTACTTTGAATAAAAGTAAGTATGAAACAAAAAGAAATGGTTCAAAAATTCCATTCCCTCGACCTTTCGTGGTCTGTTCCAGTTTTGGGGTGCCACCCTGCAAGGTCGGACGCCTGCCATGCCGCCCCTCGCAATACAAGTCCATGCATATCCCTGTGTGTGTTTTGATTGTGAGCCTGTGCCATGGGACAAATCCACCATGTGGTTGAGTCCCCCTTGCATCAGGTGAACAATCAAAATCACACTTAACCACATTCTACATCCTGGCATTTACTGGCCCTCAGCATGTAATGCCTTCTTGGATCAATGTTTGAACACCTCTGGATCACAGGATGTGTAAGTATGTCACCCACAAGCACCCCGGTACACCCTCATGGTGTCCAAACCATGAAGTCCCCATCAATGCTCAGGGGAGACCCCTCACACACCCCATGACCCCAGGGTCAAGACAGTGACAGCAATATTGGGCCTTCAAATTAAGGCATGCTATTACAATTTGATTTCCTCCACTCTAATTGATCTATGTTGTATGTTCAATGTCCCAATTAAATTTAGGGTTAGGCCAGGGTGACAATTTTCTTTAGGGGTAAACTTGGTTCGGTTTAGGGCCTAGATCTAATTAAACGTGAATTGGAGGGGTTAAGGTGTGTATTTATAATAGGATGGGGTTAATTAACTGCACAATAAGGTGATTGGTTAAGTTCAGGCACTAAAGGGCGTGGTTAGGTTATGGGTTAAGGGATAGGCGATGGTTATGTCTATACAAAATGCCTAGGTTAGGTTTAGGCATATGTGTTTACATGCATAAGCAGTGTTATATTTAGGCTGAAGTACGGCCTTCAAATTGCTCGATTTGGCTTGTCACTGCTATGACTGTTACACAAAGCACTAGGCTAGGCATCTGTTATGACATATATAAGCAGTGTTATATTGGGCTAAAGTATGGCCTTCAAAGTGCTCGACTAGGCTTAAGCACTGCTGTGGCTGTTCTGTTTACATTGTGTGCTTTAAAACAAGCTCAGCAACAAGAACAGTGTTTCTCATGTGATGCCTACTTGGGTCAATGCCTGGACACCTTTGAATCACAGGATACACCAGTGTGCCACCTCCAAGCACTCAAGCACACTCTCATGGTATCCAAACCATGAAGTCCCCTCCAATGCTCAGGAGGGACTCCTCGTACACCCCGCGACCCCAGGGTCAAGACAGTGACACCAATACTGGGCCTTCAAACTGAGACTCCTGATTACATTCCTGGCCTTTCAAACTAGGTGTTAAGCCTTGTAACAGGGATATTAAATAAGGGGGCAAAACCAACTTAAATCGTAGGAGAGGTTTATAGTTCCATCTAGTGGTTGAGACAAGGCCTAACATGGCTTTTAAGTGTGTAAGTGGGAGCCAGGCAGGGCTTTTCTGCATGTCAGACATGTCCAATGTTATGCAGTTTAAAAATCAGCATCAAATTGTGGAGACCTGGTTCTGGCCTCCACAGCAAGGTCATACCATGACCTTTGCCAGACATGACTGTATTATGCAGTTAGTCAGCATCAAAGGCCTTGTTATGACCTTTAAGTGAGGGTCTTTGTTGTTTTTAAGTAGTTTAACAACTTTTTGTACACCAGGTTGGTGTTATAATTGTATCCACTGCATCTTCATCATAAAGCATTCAAGATTGGGTCCTGGGTGATAGAAAACAGGGGCCTGGCCACTCGGCACAATGTCAGGATCTGGCCGGGTTAGGTTTGGGGGAAAAGTTGTGACCGAGGCTAAAGGCCTCGGTCTATGGCACGCTCTCGATAACATTGCCCTGAGCGTCCCATCACCAGGTCCCTGCTCCCTATGCAACTCCCATGGACGGCTCTCTTGTTACTGAGATGAAGTGAGAAATGGCTCCCCTAAATACCATTTGAAAGACTACGCATACTGCGGCTTGTAACTGTGGTGTATACCAAATAAGTGTGCCCTCTGAGAAACAATTAGACTTGTGCCTAGTGTTGGTCTGTTTCTCATAGAGGCCTGTGAGTGACTCCAACACACTTTACCTGTCACCACCGTGACTGTGTGTGTTGTGCCTGAGAGGTAGAGATAGAATGAGAGAACATTGGCTTTTTAGTGGATGTATATCCTTTTAGTAAGAGGATGTATGTCCTTCTTATTGAGTGTGTCTCAACCAATGTTCTAACATTCGCTGAGCTGTGTCTGCTGTCCAGTGAATATTGTCCCCCTGTGTCATAAACTGCTGGGATGGCAACAGGGGTATTGTTCTCAGTCTCTCTCCTATGATGTGGTTCAAGTATTCAAGCATCTCAGCCGATTGATAGGGCAGATGCTGTGAATAATTCACCAACGGGACCCATATTCTTGCCAGGGGGAAGCGCTCTTGTAAGGCTGTGACCGCTTGAATCATCTGTCTGTGCAGGGTAGATCTGTCTATCCAGGCATGGCAATTAATCCCCACGGCCAGGATGACCTTTGTGACCTCTGCACAGACAGTTGTATGGGTCATAAGAGCAGGAACATGGCCAAAATGGGCACCAGGGTAACTGTCAATCTGCAGTTGGGGGCATCTGAACCTGTGTATGTTTTTCAGGTTCGAATCCCCTAGGAGCAACCACTGCGTGTTAGTGGTTAGAACCCAATCCCTATATTTGTTTGGTGTGGAGGCATGCCTAGTGGGTTTCTGGTTCTTAGGTGGGGCGGTGCGCCACCTGACTGAGCAGGTGTGTTTGACCTCTGCACTATGTACGAGTGAGGTCACAGGCCCAGGCCCTACTTCCAGTCTCTGATTCTGTGTTGCAGAGCTGTCACATTCGGACGAGGGTGTGTCACGGTCAGTATGGATGTCTCTCTGAGTAGCATCCCTGACATTAAGCATTAATACTGCTGCAGGCTTATGTATAACTGCTGCTTGTTGTGGGGGCGTAGCGTAACCCACAGATGACACCGCCGCTGTTTCACCTTTAACCTTGGCCTCTATCATGGCCTCAGCTGTTTTTACAGTATGTGACTGCAGTGAGGCCATGGCTTTGTGTGCCCATCTTGTTGCTGTTTCAAAAGGCCCATGCCACTCTGAATCTGTCATATGTGGCATGGTGTTAATCTCAGCCTGCATCCTGGCCAGATAGTGGCTCCGCAGGCTCCTTAAGGTAGCCATTTCCCATTGTCTCGCATGTCCCTCTAAGATTTGGTCTAACTCTGGGGTGGGACCAAATGGTCGGACTGCGGCAATGAGTGTTCCAGTAATTTTGCTGATCCCTGGTGGAGGAGTGTCCTGGGTCACAAATGCTAAATGGTGAGAGGCCCTAATAATAGCTAGCATGACCTTAGCTTTGTCCCTATGTTGAGGGTCTGACCCCTCCTCCATGTAATTCCCACTATTGCCTACACACTCAGGCCTATCGTGCCACTCGGGCGCCTGGTGCTGGTCTGTGGGGAGACGACAGGGCTCTGTAGTATGCCAGTCCCAAGGGCCTGTGTATTGGCCCTCCTCCACACTAAGGTGTCTTTGAGTATCGTCGGCTAGGGCCACAGTATCTTGCTGTGGGGGCTGCCATGGGTAGTATGTCTCATCCCCCCAGTCTGGATTTTGTGACTGGGGGTCGTCCTTAACTATGTCACCCGTGTATGGTGGCCTACATTTGGTGCATATATCTGAATAGCAACCAGTGCCATCACACGCAGCCACTAGCCTAGGTGCCGTTGGTGCTCTACCTCTCACTGTCAGGTTCTGTTCGGATTCTGGTCCTGATACGGACTCATCCCTAAACTCTAAAGCCCTGTATGGGCTAGGTTGCTGTTGCCTAGGCTCTATGTTGGACGCCTGGCTGTTGGGAGGCCTCTGTTGCAGTGGATTTTGCTCTGGGCGTATGTTAGGGCTTCTATGAGACACCCTGGGCGGATGTGTAACTACCCTAGACCCCAGGCGTGTGAGTGATCTGCCCCTCTTTTTAGACATGACTGCCCAGGCTTTTTGTTTGATGCTGTTTAATGACTGCTATTTATTCAGACAGTCAGGCGTCTTAATGTGGACGCTGTGCAGATTTGTTTGCCGACACGGGCCTACCTGGCTGCTAGTTGCTTCTATTTTGAAGCACAAAATGGCGTCTCCCCTGCCCCTGCTTGTTCTAGCTCTGGGTCACAGGTGGGCGCACAACTGCAGCTACTCTACCCAGCTTTCTCTGCTAAATTGCCGCTTCTTCTTAGCTCTGATAAGAGCTTTTTTAGCCCTTAGAAGGGCTATTTCTTCTGGTCCTGATAAGGACCTTTTTGCTGCTTGCTCTTGATTTTGGTCCGCGTGTCTTTCTTGAACGCGTCCAATAAGGAACTTAGGTCATAGAAAATCGTCAACTTAATCTGTAACACGACGCGTTTCGATCATCAAGGATCTCATCAGGTGTTTTCAAGTTGACTGTGATCAAAAAATGTGACTTAGTGGGTCTTCAATGAGGCTTGAGTGAAAAAAGAGCTTTTGCAGCGATGCGGTCTGTTCGGTTGTCTCCAGCACAGTGAGCTCATCGCAGAGCGAGCCGCTTCACTGGCTGGAGGGGCGTGGTTAAGCTCCCACCCCAGAGAAAGTATTTTACTCTGGCACCTAAGTGACGCACTTTCTCATACTATTAACCTCTCATAAAATTTTCTGAATAGAAAATAAATTACTTTGAATAAAAGTAAGTATGAAACAAAAAGAAATGGTTCAAAAATTCCATTCCCTCGACCTTTCGTGGTCTGTTCCAGTTTTGGGGTGCCACCCTGCAAGGTCGGACGCCTGCCATGCCGCCCCTCGCAATACAAGTCCATGCATATCCCTGTGTGTGTTTTGATTGTGAGCCTGTGCCATGGGACAAATCCACCATGTGGTTGAGTCCCCCTTGCATCAGGTGAACAATCAAAATCACACTTAACCACATTCTACATCCTGGCATTTACTGGCCCTCAGCATGTAATGCCTTCTTGGATCAATGTTTGAACACCTCTGGATCACAGGATGTGTAAGTATGTCACCCACAAGCACCCCGGTACACCCTCATGGTGTCCAAACCATGAAGTCCCCATCAATGCTCAGGGGAGACCCCTCACACACCCCATGACCCCAGGGTCAAGACAGTGACAGCAATATTGGGCCTTCAAATTAAGGCATGCTATTACAATTTGATTTCCTCCACTCTAATTGATCTATGTTGTATGTTCAATGTCCCAATTAAATTTAGGGTTAGGCCAGGGTGACAATTTTCTTTAGGGGTAAACTTGGTTCGGTTTAGGGCCTAGATCTAATTAAACGTGAATTGGAGGGGTTAAGGTGTGTATTTATAATAGGATGGGGTTAATTAACTGCACAATAAGGTGATTGGTTAAGTTCAGGCACTAAAGGGCGTGGTTAGGTTATGGGTTAAGGGATAGGCGATGGTTATGTCTATACAAAATGCCTAGGTTAGGTTTAGGCATATGTGTTTACATGCATAAGCAGTGTTATATTTAGGCTGAAGTACGGCCTTCAAATTGCTCGATTTGGCTTGTCACTGCTATGACTGTTACACAAAGCACTAGGCTAGGCATCTGTTATGACATATATAAGCAGTGTTATATTGGGCTAAAGTATGGCCTTCAAAGTGCTCGACTAGGCTTAAGCACTGCTGTGGCTGTTCTGTTTACATTGTGTGCTTTAAAACAAGCTCAGCAACAAGAACAGTGTTTCTCATGTGATGCCTACTTGGGTCAATGCCTGGACACCTTTGAATCACAGGATACACCAGTGTGCCACCTCCAAGCACTCAAGCACACTCTCATGGTATCCAAACCATGAAGTCCCCTCCAATGCTCAGGAGGGACTCCTCGTACACCCCGCGACCCCAGGGTCAAGACAGTGACACCAATACTGGGCCTTCAAACTGAGACTCCTGATTACATTCCTGGCCTTTCAAACTAGGTGTTAAGCCTTGTAACAGGGATATTAAATAAGGGGGCAAAACCAACTTAAATCGTAGGAGAGGTTTATAGTTCCATCTAGTGGTTGAGACAAGGCCTAACATGGCTTTTAAGTGTGTAAGTGGGAGCCAGGCAGGGCTTTTCTGCATGTCAGACATGTCCAATGTTATGCAGTTTAAAAATCAGCATCAAATTGTGGAGACCTGGTTCTGGCCTCCACAGCAAGGTCATACCATGACCTTTGCCAGACATGACTGTATTATGCAGTTAGTCAGCATCAAAGGCCTTGTTATGACCTTTAAGTGAGGGTCTTTGTTGTTTTTAAGTAGTTTAACAACTTTTTGTACACCAGGTTGGTGTTATAATTGTATCCACTGCATCTTCATCATAAAGCATTCAAGATTGGGTCCTGGGTGATAGAAAACAGGGGCCTGGCCACTCGGCACAATGTCAGGATCTGGCCGGGTTAGGTTTGGGGGAAAAGTTGTGACCGAGGCTAAAGGCCTCGGTCTATGGCACGCTCTCGATAACATTGCCCTGAGCGTCCCATCACCAGGTCCCTGCTCCCTATGCAACTCCCATGGACGGCTCTCTTGTTACTGAGATGAAGTGAGAAATGGCTCCCCTAAATACCATTTGAAAGACTACGCATACTGCGGCTTGTAACTGTGGTGTATACCAAATAAGTGTGCCCTCTGAGAAACAATTAGACTTGTGCCTAGTGTTGGTCTGTTTCTCATAGAGGCCTGTGAGTGACTCCAACACACTTTACCTGTCACCACCGTGACTGTGTGTGTTGTGCCTGAGAGGTAGAGATAGAATGAGAGAACATTGGCTTTTTAGTGGATGTATATCCTTTTAGTAAGAGGATGTATGTCCTTCTTATTGAGTGTGTCTCAACCAATGTTCTAACATTCGCTGAGCTGTGTCTGCTGTCCAGTGAATATTGTCCCCCTGTGTCATAAACTGCTGGGATGGCAACAGGGGTATTGTTCTCAGTCTCTCTCCTATGATGTGGTTCAAGTATTCAAGCATCTCAGCCGATTGATAGGGCAGATGCTGTGAATAATTCACCAACGGGACCCATATTCTTGCCAGGGGGAAGCGCTCTTGTAAGGCTGTGACCGCTTGAATCATCTGTCTGTGCAGGGTAGATCTGTCTATCCAGGCATGGCAATTAATCCCCACGGCCAGGATGACCTTTGTGACCTCTGCACAGACAGTTGTATGGGTCATAAGAGCAGGAACATGGCCAAAATGGGCACCAGGGTAACTGTCAATCTGCAGTTGGGGGCATCTGAACCTGTGTATGTTTTTCAGGTTCGAATCCCCTAGGAGCAACCACTGCGTGTTAGTGGTTAGAACCCAATCCCTATATTTGTTTGGTGTGGAGGCATGCCTAGTGGGTTTCTGGTTCTTAGGTGGGGCGGTGCGCCACCTGACTGAGCAGGTGTGTTTGACCTCTGCACTATGTACGAGTGAGGTCACAGGCCCAGGCCCTACTTCCAGTCTCTGATTCTGTGTTGCAGAGCTGTCACATTCGGACGAGGGTGTGTCACGGTCAGTATGGATGTCTCTCTGAGTAGCATCCCTGACATTAAGCATTAATACTGCTGCAGGCTTATGTATAACTGCTGCTTGTTGTGGGGGCGTAGCGTAACCCACAGATGACACCGCCGCTGTTTCACCTTTAACCTTGGCCTCTATCATGGCCTCAGCTGTTTTTACAGTATGTGACTGCAGTGAGGCCATGGCTTTGTGTGCCCATCTTGTTGCTGTTTCAAAAGGCCCATGCCACTCTGAATCTGTCATATGTGGCATGGTGTTAATCTCAGCCTGCATCCTGGCCAGATAGTGGCTCCGCAGGCTCCTTAAGGTAGCCATTTCCCATTGTCTCGCATGTCCCTCTAAGATTTGGTCTAACTCTGGGGTGGGACCAAATGGTCGGACTGCGGCAATGAGTGTTCCAGTAATTTTGCTGATCCCTGGTGGAGGAGTGTCCTGGGTCACAAATGCTAAATGGTGAGAGGCCCTAATAATAGCTAGCATGACCTTAGCTTTGTCCCTATGTTGAGGGTCTGACCCCTCCTCCATGTAATTCCCACTATTGCCTACACACTCAGGCCTATCGTGCCACTCGGGCGCCTGGTGCTGGTCTGTGGGGAGACGACAGGGCTCTGTAGTATGCCAGTCCCAAGGGCCTGTGTATTGGCCCTCCTCCACACTAAGGTGTCTTTGAGTATCGTCGGCTAGGGCCACAGTATCTTGCTGTGGGGGCTGCCATGGGTAGTATGTCTCATCCCCCCAGTCTGGATTTTGTGACTGGGGGTCGTCCTTAACTATGTCACCCGTGTATGGTGGCCTACATTTGGTGCATATATCTGAATAGCAACCAGTGCCATCACACGCAGCCACTAGCCTAGGTGCCGTTGGTGCTCTACCTCTCACTGTCAGGTTCTGTTCGGATTCTGGTCCTGATACGGACTCATCCCTAAACTCTAAAGCCCTGTATGGGCTAGGTTGCTGTTGCCTAGGCTCTATGTTGGACGCCTGGCTGTTGGGAGGCCTCTGTTGCAGTGGATTTTGCTCTGGGCGTATGTTAGGGCTTCTATGAGACACCCTGGGCGGATGTGTAACTACCCTAGACCCCAGGCGTGTGAGTGATCTGCCCCTCTTTTTAGACATGACTGCCCAGGCTTTTTGTTTGATGCTGTTTAATGACTGCTATTTATTCAGACAGTCAGGCGTCTTAATGTGGACGCTGTGCAGATTTGTTTGCCGACACGGGCCTACCTGGCTGCTAGTTGCTTCTATTTTGAAGCACAAAATGGCGTCTCCCCTGCCCCTGCTTGTTCTAGCTCTGGGTCACAGGTGGGCGCACAACTGCAGCTACTCTACCCAGCTTTCTCTGCTAAATTGCCGCTTCTTCTTAGCTCTGATAAGAGCTTTTTTAGCCCTTAGAAGGGCTATTTCTTCTGGTCCTGATAAGGACCTTTTTGCTGCTTGCTCTTGATTTTGGTCCGCGTGTCTTTCTTGAACGCGTCCAATAAGGAACTTAGGTCATAGAAAATCGTCAACTTAATCTGTAACACGACGCGTTTCGATCATCAAGGATCTCATCAGGTGTTTTCAAGTTGACTGTGATCAAAAAATGTGACTTAGTGGGTCTTCAATGAGGCTTGAGTGAAAAAAGAGCTTTTGCAGCGATGCGGTCTGTTCGGTTGTCTCCAGCACAGTGAGCTCATCGCAGAGCGAGCCGCTTCACTGGCTGGAGGGGCGTGGTTAAGCTCCCACCCCAGAGAAAGTATTTTACTCTGGCACCTAAGTGACGCACTTTCTCATACTATTAACCTCTCATAAAATTTTCTGAATAGAAAATAAATTACTTTGAATAAAAGTAAGTATGAAACAAAAAGAAATGGTTCAAAAATTCCATTCCCTCGACCTTTCGTGGTCTGTTCCAGTTTTGGGGTGCCACCCTGCAAGGTCGGACGCCTGCCATGCCGCCCCTCGCAATACAAGTCCATGCATATCCCTGTGTGTGTTTTGATTGTGAGCCTGTGCCATGGGACAAATCCACCATGTGGTTGAGTCCCCCTTGCATCAGGTGAACAATCAAAATCACACTTAACCACATTCTACATCCTGGCATTTACTGGCCCTCAGCATGTAATGCCTTCTTGGATCAATGTTTGAACACCTCTGGATCACAGGATGTGTAAGTATGTCACCCACAAGCACCCCGGTACACCCTCATGGTGTCCAAACCATGAAGTCCCCATCAATGCTCAGGGGAGACCCCTCACACACCCCATGACCCCAGGGTCAAGACAGTGACAGCAATATTGGGCCTTCAAATTAAGGCATGCTATTACAATTTGATTTCCTCCACTCTAATTGATCTATGTTGTATGTTCAATGTCCCAATTAAATTTAGGGTTAGGCCAGGGTGACAATTTTCTTTAGGGGTAAACTTGGTTCGGTTTAGGGCCTAGATCTAATTAAACGTGAATTGGAGGGGTTAAGGTGTGTATTTATAATAGGATGGGGTTAATTAACTGCACAATAAGGTGATTGGTTAAGTTCAGGCACTAAAGGGCGTGGTTAGGTTATGGGTTAAGGGATAGGCGATGGTTATGTCTATACAAAATGCCTAGGTTAGGTTTAGGCATATGTGTTTACATGCATAAGCAGTGTTATATTTAGGCTGAAGTACGGCCTTCAAATTGCTCGATTTGGCTTGTCACTGCTATGACTGTTACACAAAGCACTAGGCTAGGCATCTGTTATGACATATATAAGCAGTGTTATATTGGGCTAAAGTATGGCCTTCAAAGTGCTCGACTAGGCTTAAGCACTGCTGTGGCTGTTCTGTTTACATTGTGTGCTTTAAAACAAGCTCAGCAACAAGAACAGTGTTTCTCATGTGATGCCTACTTGGGTCAATGCCTGGACACCTTTGAATCACAGGATACACCAGTGTGCCACCTCCAAGCACTCAAGCACACTCTCATGGTATCCAAACCATGAAGTCCCCTCCAATGCTCAGGAGGGACTCCTCGTACACCCCGCGACCCCAGGGTCAAGACAGTGACACCAATACTGGGCCTTCAAACTGAGACTCCTGATTACATTCCTGGCCTTTCAAACTAGGTGTTAAGCCTTGTAACAGGGATATTAAATAAGGGGGCAAAACCAACTTAAATCGTAGGAGAGGTTTATAGTTCCATCTAGTGGTTGAGACAAGGCCTAACATGGCTTTTAAGTGTGTAAGTGGGAGCCAGGCAGGGCTTTTCTGCATGTCAGACATGTCCAATGTTATGCAGTTTAAAAATCAGCATCAAATTGTGGAGACCTGGTTCTGGCCTCCACAGCAAGGTCATACCATGACCTTTGCCAGACATGACTGTATTATGCAGTTAGTCAGCATCAAAGGCCTTGTTATGACCTTTAAGTGAGGGTCTTTGTTGTTTTTAAGTAGTTTAACAACTTTTTGTACACCAGGTTGGTGTTATAATTGTATCCACTGCATCTTCATCATAAAGCATTCAAGATTGGGTCCTGGGTGATAGAAAACAGGGGCCTGGCCACTCGGCACAATGTCAGGATCTGGCCGGGTTAGGTTTGGGGGAAAAGTTGTGACCGAGGCTAAAGGCCTCGGTCTATGGCACGCTCTCGATAACACTGCCCTGAGCGTCCCATCACCAGGTCCCTGCTCCCTATGCAACTCCCATGGACGGCTCTCTTGTTACTGAGATGAAGTGAGAAATGGCTCCCCTAAATACCATTTGAAAGACTACGCATACTGCGGCTTGTAACTGTGGTGTATACCAAATAAGTGTGCCCTCTGAGAAACAATTAGACTTGTGCCTAGTGTTGGTCTGTTTCTCATAGAGGCCTGTGAGTGACTCCAACACACTTTACCTGTCACCACCGTGACTGTGTGTGTTGTGCCTGAGAGGTAGAGATAGAATGAGAGAACATTGGCTTTTTAGTGGATGTATATCCTTTTAGTAAGAGGATGTATGTCCTTCTTATTGAGTGTGTCTCAACCAATGTTCTAACATTCGCTGAGCTGTGTCTGCTGTCCAGTGAATATTGTCCCCCTGTGTCATAAACTGCTGGGATGGCAACAGGGGTATTGTTCTCAGTCTCTCTCCTATGATGTGGTTCAAGTATTCAAGCATCTCAGCCGATTGATAGGGCAGATGCTGTGAATAATTCACCAACGGGACCCATATTCTTGCCAGGGGGAAGCGCTCTTGTAAGGCTGTGACCGCTTGAATCATCTGTCTGTGCAGGGTAGATCTGTCTATCCAGGCATGGCAATTAATCCCCACGGCCAGGATGACCTTTGTGACCTCTGCACAGACAGTTGTATGGGTCATAAGAGCAGGAACATGGCCAAAATGGGCACCAGGGTAACTGTCAATCTGCAGTTGGGGGCATCTGAACCTGTGTATGTTTTTCAGGTTCGAATCCCCTAGGAGCAACCACTGCGTGTTAGTGGTTAGAACCCAATCCCTATATTTGTTTGGTGTGGAGGCATGCCTAGTGGGTTTCTGGTTCTTAGGTGGGGCGGTGCGCCACCTGACTGAGCAGGTGTGTTTGACCTCTGCACTATGTACGAGTGAGGTCACAGGCCCAGGCCCTACTTCCAGTCTCTGATTCTGTGTTGCAGAGCTGTCACATTCGGACGAGGGTGTGTCACGGTCAGTATGGATGTCTCTCTGAGTAGCATCCCTGACATTAAGCATTAATACTGCTGCAGGCTTATGTATAACTGCTGCTTGTTGTGGGGGCGTAGCGTAACCCACAGATGACACCGCCGCTGTTTCACCTTTAACCTTGGCCTCTATCATGGCCTCAGCTGTTTTTACAGTATGTGACTGCAGTGAGGCCATGGCTTTGTGTGCCCATCTTGTTGCTGTTTCAAAAGGCCCATGCCACTCTGAATCTGTCATATGTGGCATGGTGTTAATCTCAGCCTGCATCCTGGCCAGATAGTGGCTCCGCAGGCTCCTTAAGGTAGCCATTTCCCATTGTCTCGCATGTCCCTCTAAGATTTGGTCTAACTCTGGGGTGGGACCAAATGGTCGGACTGCGGCAATGAGTGTTCCAGTAATTTTGCTGATCCCTGGTGGAGGAGTGTCCTGGGTCACAAATGCTAAATGGTGAGAGGCCCTAATAATAGCTAGCATGACCTTAGCTTTGTCCCTATGTTGAGGGTCTGACCCCTCCTCCATGTAATTCCCACTATTGCCTACACACTCAGGCCTATCGTGCCACTCGGGCGCCTGGTGCTGGTCTGTGGGGAGACGACAGGGCTCTGTAGTATGCCAGTCCCAAGGGCCTGTGTATTGGCCCTCCTCCACACTAAGGTGTCTTTGAGTATCGTCGGCTAGGGCCACAGTATCTTGCTGTGGGGGCTGCCATGGGTAGTATGTCTCATCCCCCCAGTCTGGATTTTGTGACTGGGGGTCGTCCTTAACTATGTCACCCGTGTATGGTGGCCTACATTTGGTGCATATATCTGAATAGCAACCAGTGCCATCACACGCAGCCACTAGCCTAGGTGCCGTTGGTGCTCTACCTCTCACTGTCAGGTTCTGTTCGGATTCTGGTCCTGATACGGACTCATCCCTAAACTCTAAAGCCCTGTATGGGCTAGGTTGCTGTTGCCTAGGCTCTATGTTGGACGCCTGGCTGTTGGGAGGCCTCTGTTGCAGTGGATTTTGCTCTGGGCGTATGTTAGGGCTTCTATGAGACACCCTGGGCGGATGTGTAACTACCCTAGACCCCAGGCGTGTGAGTGATCTGCCCCTCTTTTTAGACATGACTGCCCAGGCTTTTTGTTTGATGCTGTTTAATGACTGCTATTTATTCAGACAGTCAGGCGTCTTAATGTGGACGCTGTGCAGATTTGTTTGCCGACACGGGCCTACCTGGCTGCTAGTTGCTTCTATTTTGAAGCACAAAATGGCGTCTCCCCTGCCCCTGCTTGTTCTAGCTCTGGGTCACAGGTGGGCGCACAACTGCAGCTACTCTACCCAGCTTTCTCTGCTAAATTGCCGCTTCTTCTTAGCTCTGATAAGAGCTTTTTTAGCCCTTAGAAGGGCTATTTCTTCTGGTCCTGATAAGGACCTTTTTGCTGCTTGCTCTTGATTTTGGTCCGCGTGTCTTTCTTGAACGCGTCCAATAAGGAACTTAGGTCATAGAAAATCGTCAACTTAATCTGTAACACGACGCGTTTCGATCATCAAGGATCTCATCAGGTGTTTTCAAGTTGACTGTGATCAAAAAATGTGACTTAGTGGGTCTTCAATGAGGCTTGAGTGAAAAAAGAGCTTTTGCAGCGATGCGGTCTGTTCGGTTGTCTCCAGCACAGTGAGCTCATCGCAGAGCGAGCCGCTTCACTGGCTGGAGGGGCGTGGTTAAGCTCCCACCCCAGAGAAAGTATTTTACTCTGGCACCTAAGTGACGCACTTTCTCATACTATTAACCTCTCATAAAATTTTCTGAATAGAAAATAAATTACTTTGAATAAAAGTAAGTATGAAACAAAAAGAAATGGTTCAAAAATTCCATTCCCTCGACCTTTCGTGGTCTGTTCCAGTTTTGGGGTGCCACCCTGCAAGGTCGGACGCCTGCCATGCCGCCCCTCGCAATACAAGTCCATGCATATCCCTGTGTGTGTTTTGATTGTGAGCCTGTGCCATGGGACAAATCCACCATGTGGTTGAGTCCCCCTTGCATCAGGTGAACAATCAAAATCACACTTAACCACATTCTACATCCTGGCATTTACTGGCCCTCAGCATGTAATGCCTTCTTGGATCAATGTTTGAACACCTCTGGATCACAGGATGTGTAAGTATGTCACCCACAAGCACCCCGGTACACCCTCATGGTGTCCAAACCATGAAGTCCCCATCAATGCTCAGGGGAGACCCCTCACACACCCCATGACCCCAGGGTCAAGACAGTGACAGCAATATTGGGCCTTCAAATTAAGGCATGCTATTACAATTTGATTTCCTCCACTCTAATTGATCTATGTTGTATGTTCAATGTCCCAATTAAATTTAGGGTTAGGCCAGGGTGACAATTTTCTTTAGGGGTAAACTTGGTTCGGTTTAGGGCCTAGATCTAATTAAACGTGAATTGGAGGGGTTAAGGTGTGTATTTATAATAGGATGGGGTTAATTAACTGCACAATAAGGTGATTGGTTAAGTTCAGGCACTAAAGGGCGTGGTTAGGTTATGGGTTAAGGGATAGGCGATGGTTATGTCTATACAAAATGCCTAGGTTAGGTTTAGGCATATGTGTTTACATGCATAAGCAGTGTTATATTTAGGCTGAAGTACGGCCTTCAAATTGCTCGATTTGGCTTGTCACTGCTATGACTGTTACACAAAGCACTAGGCTAGGCATCTGTTATGACATATATAAGCAGTGTTATATTGGGCTAAAGTATGGCCTTCAAAGTGCTCGACTAGGCTTAAGCACTGCTGTGGCTGTTCTGTTTACATTGTGTGCTTTAAAACAAGCTCAGCAACAAGAACAGTGTTTCTCATGTGATGCCTACTTGGGTCAATGCCTGGACACCTTTGAATCACAGGATACACCAGTGTGCCACCTCCAAGCACTCAAGCACACTCTCATGGTATCCAAACCATGAAGTCCCCTCCAATGCTCAGGAGGGACTCCTCGTACACCCCGCGACCCCAGGGTCAAGACAGTGACACCAATACTGGGCCTTCAAACTGAGACTCCTGATTACATTCCTGGCCTTTCAAACTAGGTGTTAAGCCTTGTAACAGGGATATTAAATAAGGGGGCAAAACCAACTTAAATCGTAGGAGAGGTTTATAGTTCCATCTAGTGGTTGAGACAAGGCCTAACATGGCTTTTAAGTGTGTAAGTGGGAGCCAGGCAGGGCTTTTCTGCATGTCAGACATGTCCAATGTTATGCAGTTTAAAAATCAGCATCAAATTGTGGAGACCTGGTTCTGGCCTCCACAGCAAGGTCATACCATGACCTTTGCCAGACATGACTGTATTATGCAGTTAGTCAGCATCAAAGGCCTTGTTATGACCTTTAAGTGAGGGTCTTTGTTGTTTTTAAGTAGTTTAACAACTTTTTGTACACCAGGTTGGTGTTATAATTGTATCCACTGCATCTTCATCATAAAGCATTCAAGATTGGGTCCTGGGTGATAGAAAACAGGGGCCTGGCCACTCGGCACAATGTCAGGATCTGGCCGGGTTAGGTTTGGGGGAAAAGTTGTGACCGAGGCTAAAGGCCTCGGTCTATGGCACGCTCTCGATAACATTGCCCTGAGCGTCCCATCACCAGGTCCCTGCTCCCTATGCAACTCCCATGGACGGCTCTCTTGTTACTGAGATGAAGTGAGAAATGGCTCCCCTAAATACCATTTGAAAGACTACGCATACTGCGGCTTGTAACTGTGGTGTATACCAAATAAGTGTGCCCTCTGAGAAACAATTAGACTTGTGCCTAGTGTTGGTCTGTTTCTCATAGAGGCCTGTGAGTGACTCCAACACACTTTACCTGTCACCACCGTGACTGTGTGTGTTGTGCCTGAGAGGTAGAGATAGAATGAGAGAACATTGGCTTTTTAGTGGATGTATATCCTTTTAGTAAGAGGATGTATGTCCTTCTTATTGAGTGTGTCTCAACCAATGTTCTAACATTCGCTGAGCTGTGTCTGCTGTCCAGTGAATATTGTCCCCCTGTGTCATAAACTGCTGGGATGGCAACAGGGGTATTGTTCTCAGTCTCTCTCCTATGATGTGGTTCAAGTATTCAAGCATCTCAGCCGATTGATAGGGCAGATGCTGTGAATAATTCACCAACGGGACCCATATTCTTGCCAGGGGGAAGCGCTCTTGTAAGGCTGTGACCGCTTGAATCATCTGTCTGTGCAGGGTAGATCTGTCTATCCAGGCATGGCAATTAATCCCCACGGCCAGGATGACCTTTGTGACCTCTGCACAGACAGTTGTATGGGTCATAAGAGCAGGAACATGGCCAAAATGGGCACCAGGGTAACTGTCAATCTGCAGTTGGGGGCATCTGAACCTGTGTATGTTTTTCAGGTTCGAATCCCCTAGGAGCAACCACTGCGTGTTAGTGGTTAGAACCCAATCCCTATATTTGTTTGGTGTGGAGGCATGCCTAGTGGGTTTCTGGTTCTTAGGTGGGGCGGTGCGCCACCTGACTGAGCAGGTGTGTTTGACCTCTGCACTATGTACGAGTGAGGTCACAGGCCCAGGCCCTACTTCCAGTCTCTGATTCTGTGTTGCAGAGCTGTCACATTCGGACGAGGGTGTGTCACGGTCAGTATGGATGTCTCTCTGAGTAGCATCCCTGACATTAAGCATTAATACTGCTGCAGGCTTATGTATAACTGCTGCTTGTTGTGGGGGCGTAGCGTAACCCACAGATGACACCGCCGCTGTTTCACCTTTAACCTTGGCCTCTATCATGGCCTCAGCTGTTTTTACAGTATGTGACTGCAGTGAGGCCATGGCTTTGTGTGCCCATCTTGTTGCTGTTTCAAAAGGCCCATGCCACTCTGAATCTGTCATATGTGGCATGGTGTTAATCTCAGCCTGCATCCTGGCCAGATAGTGGCTCCGCAGGCTCCTTAAGGTAGCCATTTCCCATTGTCTCGCATGTCCCTCTAAGATTTGGTCTAACTCTGGGGTGGGACCAAATGGTCGGACTGCGGCAATGAGTGTTCCAGTAATTTTGCTGATCCCTGGTGGAGGAGTGTCCTGGGTCACAAATGCTAAATGGTGAGAGGCCCTAATAATAGCTAGCATGACCTTAGCTTTGTCCCTATGTTGAGGGTCTGACCCCTCCTCCATGTAATTCCCACTATTGCCTACACACTCAGGCCTATCGTGCCACTCGGGCGCCTGGTGCTGGTCTGTGGGGAGACGACAGGGCTCTGTAGTATGCCAGTCCCAAGGGCCTGTGTATTGGCCCTCCTCCACACTAAGGTGTCTTTGAGTATCGTCGGCTAGGGCCACAGTATCTTGCTGTGGGGGCTGCCATGGGTAGTATGTCTCATCCCCCCAGTCTGGATTTTGTGACTGGGGGTCGTCCTTAACTATGTCACCCGTGTATGGTGGCCTACATTTGGTGCATATATCTGAATAGCAACCAGTGCCATCACACGCAGCCACTAGCCTAGGTGCCGTTGGTGCTCTACCTCTCACTGTCAGGTTCTGTTCGGATTCTGGTCCTGATACGGACTCATCCCTAAACTCTAAAGCCCTGTATGGGCTAGGTTGCTGTTGCCTAGGCTCTATGTTGGACGCCTGGCTGTTGGGAGGCCTCTGTTGCAGTGGATTTTGCTCTGGGCGTATGTTAGGGCTTCTATGAGACACCCTGGGCGGATGTGTAACTACCCTAGACCCCAGGCGTGTGAGTGATCTGCCCCTCTTTTTAGACATGACTGCCCAGGCTTTTTGTTTGATGCTGTTTAATGACTGCTATTTATTCAGACAGTCAGGCGTCTTAATGTGGACGCTGTGCAGATTTGTTTGCCGACACGGGCCTACCTGGCTGCTAGTTGCTTCTATTTTGAAGCACAAAATGGCGTCTCCCCTGCCCCTGCTTGTTCTAGCTCTGGGTCACAGGTGGGCGCACAACTGCAGCTACTCTACCCAGCTTTCTCTGCTAAATTGCCGCTTCTTCTTAGCTCTGATAAGAGCTTTTTTAGCCCTTAGAAGGGCTATTTCTTCTGGTCCTGATAAGGACCTTTTTGCTGCTTGCTCTTGATTTTGGTCCGCGTGTCTTTCTTGAACGCGTCCAATAAGGAACTTAGGTCATAGAAAATCGTCAACTTAATCTGTAACACGACGCGTTTCGATCATCAAGGATCTCATCAGGTGTTTTCAAGTTGACTGTGATCAAAAAATGTGACTTAGTGGGTCTTCAATGAGGCTTGAGTGAAAAAAGAGCTTTTGCAGCGATGCGGTCTGTTCGGTTGTCTCCAGCACAGTGAGCTCATCGCAGAGCGAGCCGCTTCACTGGCTGGAGGGGCGTGGTTAAGCTCCCACCCCAGAGAAAGTATTTTACTCTGGCACCTAAGTGACGCACTTTCTCATACTATTAACCTCTCATAAAATTTTCTGAATAGAAAATAAATTACTTTGAATAAAAGTAAGTATGAAACAAAAAGAAATGGTTCAAAAATTCCATTCCCTCGACCTTTCGTGGTCTGTTCCAGTTTTGGGGTGCCACCCTGCAAGGTCGGACGCCTGCCATGCCGCCCCTCGCAATACAAGTCCATGCATATCCCTGTGTGTGTTTTGATTGTGAGCCTGTGCCATGGGACAAATCCACCATGTGGTTGAGTCCCCCTTGCATCAGGTGAACAATCAAAATCACACTTAACCACATTCTACATCCTGGCATTTACTGGCCCTCAGCATGTAATGCCTTCTTGGATCAATGTTTGAACACCTCTGGATCACAGGATGTGTAAGTATGTCACCCACAAGCACCCCGGTACACCCTCATGGTGTCCAAACCATGAAGTCCCCATCAATGCTCAGGGGAGACCCCTCACACACCCCATGACCCCAGGGTCAAGACAGTGACAGCAATATTGGGCCTTCAAATTAAGGCATGCTATTACAATTTGATTTCCTCCACTCTAATTGATCTATGTTGTATGTTCAATGTCCCAATTAAATTTAGGGTTAGGCCAGGGTGACAATTTTCTTTAGGGGTAAACTTGGTTCGGTTTAGGGCCTAGATCTAATTAAACGTGAATTGGAGGGGTTAAGGTGTGTATTTATAATAGGATGGGGTTAATTAACTGCACAATAAGGTGATTGGTTAAGTTCAGGCACTAAAGGGCGTGGTTAGGTTATGGGTTAAGGGATAGGCGATGGTTATGTCTATACAAAATGCCTAGGTTAGGTTTAGGCATATGTGTTTACATGCATAAGCAGTGTTATATTTAGGCTGAAGTACGGCCTTCAAATTGCTCGATTTGGCTTGTCACTGCTATGACTGTTACACAAAGCACTAGGCTAGGCATCTGTTATGACATATATAAGCAGTGTTATATTGGGCTAAAGTATGGCCTTCAAAGTGCTCGACTAGGCTTAAGCACTGCTGTGGCTGTTCTGTTTACATTGTGTGCTTTAAAACAAGCTCAGCAACAAGAACAGTGTTTCTCATGTGATGCCTACTTGGGTCAATGCCTGGACACCTTTGAATCACAGGATACACCAGTGTGCCACCTCCAAGCACTCAAGCACACTCTCATGGTATCCAAACCATGAAGTCCCCTCCAATGCTCAGGAGGGACTCCTCGTACACCCCGCGACCCCAGGGTCAAGACAGTGACACCAATACTGGGCCTTCAAACTGAGACTCCTGATTACATTCCTGGCCTTTCAAACTAGGTGTTAAGCCTTGTAACAGGGATATTAAATAAGGGGGCAAAACCAACTTAAATCGTAGGAGAGGTTTATAGTTCCATCTAGTGGTTGAGACAAGGCCTAACATGGCTTTTAAGTGTGTAAGTGGGAGCCAGGCAGGGCTTTTCTGCATGTCAGACATGTCCAATGTTATGCAGTTTAAAAATCAGCATCAAATTGTGGAGACCTGGTTCTGGCCTCCACAGCAAGGTCATACCATGACCTTTGCCAGACATGACTGTATTATGCAGTTAGTCAGCATCAAAGGCCTTGTTATGACCTTTAAGTGAGGGTCTTTGTTGTTTTTAAGTAGTTTAACAACTTTTTGTACACCAGGTTGGTGTTATAATTGTATCCACTGCATCTTCATCATAAAGCATTCAAGATTGGGTCCTGGGTGATAGAAAACAGGGGCCTGGCCACTCGGCACAATGTCAGGATCTGGCCGGGTTAGGTTTGGGGGAAAAGTTGTGACCGAGGCTAAAGGCCTCGGTCTATGGCACGCTCTCGATAACATTGCCCTGAGCGTCCCATCACCAGGTCCCTGCTCCCTATGCAACTCCCATGGACGGCTCTCTTGTTACTGAGATGAAGTGAGAAATGGCTCCCCTAAATACCATTTGAAAGACTACGCATACTGCGGCTTGTAACTGTGGTGTATACCAAATAAGTGTGCCCTCTGAGAAACAATTAGACTTGTGCCTAGTGTTGGTCTGTTTCTCATAGAGGCCTGTGAGTGACTCCAACACACTTTACCTGTCACCACCGTGACTGTGTGTGTTGTGCCTGAGAGGTAGAGATAGAATGAGAGAACATTGGCTTTTTAGTGGATGTATATCCTTTTAGTAAGAGGATGTATGTCCTTCTTATTGAGTGTGTCTCAACCAATGTTCTAACATTCGCTGAGCTGTGTCTGCTGTCCAGTGAATATTGTCCCCCTGTGTCATAAACTGCTGGGATGGCAACAGGGGTATTGTTCTCAGTCTCTCTCCTATGATGTGGTTCAAGTATTCAAGCATCTCAGCCGATTGATAGGGCAGATGCTGTGAATAATTCACCAACGGGACCCATATTCTTGCCAGGGGGAAGCGCTCTTGTAAGGCTGTGACCGCTTGAATCATCTGTCTGTGCAGGGTAGATCTGTCTATCCAGGCATGGCAATTAATCCCCACGGCCAGGATGACCTTTGTGACCTCTGCACAGACAGTTGTATGGGTCATAAGAGCAGGAACATGGCCAAAATGGGCACCAGGGTAACTGTCAATCTGCAGTTGGGGGCATCTGAACCTGTGTATGTTTTTCAGGTTCGAATCCCCTAGGAGCAACCACTGCGTGTTAGTGGTTAGAACCCAATCCCTATATTTGTTTGGTGTGGAGGCATGCCTAGTGGGTTTCTGGTTCTTAGGTGGGGCGGTGCGCCACCTGACTGAGCAGGTGTGTTTGACCTCTGCACTATGTACGAGTGAGGTCACAGGCCCAGGCCCTACTTCCAGTCTCTGATTCTGTGTTGCAGAGCTGTCACATTCGGACGAGGGTGTGTCACGGTCAGTATGGATGTCTCTCTGAGTAGCATCCCTGACATTAAGCATTAATACTGCTGCAGGCTTATGTATAACTGCTGCTTGTTGTGGGGGCGTAGCGTAACCCACAGATGACACCGCCGCTGTTTCACCTTTAACCTTGGCCTCTATCATGGCCTCAGCTGTTTTTACAGTATGTGACTGCAGTGAGGCCATGGCTTTGTGTGCCCATCTTGTTGCTGTTTCAAAAGGCCCATGCCACTCTGAATCTGTCATATGTGGCATGGTGTTAATCTCAGCCTGCATCCTGGCCAGATAGTGGCTCCGCAGGCTCCTTAAGGTAGCCATTTCCCATTGTCTCGCATGTCCCTCTAAGATTTGGTCTAACTCTGGGGTGGGACCAAATGGTCGGACTGCGGCAATGAGTGTTCCAGTAATTTTGCTGATCCCTGGTGGAGGAGTGTCCTGGGTCACAAATGCTAAATGGTGAGAGGCCCTAATAATAGCTAGCATGACCTTAGCTTTGTCCCTATGTTGAGGGTCTGACCCCTCCTCCATGTAATTCCCACTATTGCCTACACACTCAGGCCTATCGTGCCACTCGGGCGCCTGGTGCTGGTCTGTGGGGAGACGACAGGGCTCTGTAGTATGCCAGTCCCAAGGGCCTGTGTATTGGCCCTCCTCCACACTAAGGTGTCTTTGAGTATCGTCGGCTAGGGCCACAGTATCTTGCTGTGGGGGCTGCCATGGGTAGTATGTCTCATCCCCCCAGTCTGGATTTTGTGACTGGGGGTCGTCCTTAACTATGTCACCCGTGTATGGTGGCCTACATTTGGTGCATATATCTGAATAGCAACCAGTGCCATCACACGCAGCCACTAGCCTAGGTGCCGTTGGTGCTCTACCTCTCACTGTCAGGTTCTGTTCGGATTCTGGTCCTGATACGGACTCATCCCTAAACTCTAAAGCCCTGTATGGGCTAGGTTGCTGTTGCCTAGGCTCTATGTTGGACGCCTGGCTGTTGGGAGGCCTCTGTTGCAGTGGATTTTGCTCTGGGCGTATGTTAGGGCTTCTATGAGACACCCTGGGCGGATGTGTAACTACCCTAGACCCCAGGCGTGTGAGTGATCTGCCCCTCTTTTTAGACATGACTGCCCAGGCTTTTTGTTTGATGCTGTTTAATGACTGCTATTTATTCAGACAGTCAGGCGTCTTAATGTGGACGCTGTGCAGATTTGTTTGCCGACACGGGCCTACCTGGCTGCTAGTTGCTTCTATTTTGAAGCACAAAATGGCGTCTCCCCTGCCCCTGCTTGTTCTAGCTCTGGGTCACAGGTGGGCGCACAACTGCAGCTACTCTACCCAGCTTTCTCTGCTAAATTGCCGCTTCTTCTTAGCTCTGATAAGAGCTTTTTTAGCCCTTAGAAGGGCTATTTCTTCTGGTCCTGATAAGGACCTTTTTGCTGCTTGCTCTTGATTTTGGTCCGCGTGTCTTTCTTGAACGCGTCCAATAAGGAACTTAGGTCATAGAAAATCGTCAACTTAATCTGTAACACGACGCGTTTCGATCATCAAGGATCTCATCAGGTGTTTTCAAGTTGACTGTGATCAAAAAATGTGACTTAGTGGGTCTTCAATGAGGCTTGAGTGAAAAAAGAGCTTTTGCAGCGATGCGGTCTGTTCGGTTGTCTCCAGCACAGTGAGCTCATCGCAGAGCGAGCCGCTTCACTGGCTGGAGGGGCGTGGTTAAGCTCCCACCCCAGAGAAAGTATTTTACTCTGGCACCTAAGTGACGCACTTTCTCATAC